>NW_015386659.1:411563-427569 GCF_001527695.2 Protobothrops mucrosquamatus | reverse complement strand
TCAGAATGGGGTGGATGCAGGAGGGTGGGGGGGTCAGCAGGTCCTGGCTGGGGGAAGGTGAGGGGGCCCAGCTAGGGGGGGTGGGAGAGCTGGGACGACTCCGCCAGGGAAAGCCGTGCCTCCACTGGCCGAGCCTGTCATCCACACTGTGGTCAGGTAGAATTGCATAGAAGGGGCGCTGGGCAGGAGCTGGAGGGGGAGCTGCCAGCAGAGGGGGAATCAGAGCTGCCACCGTCTCCCTTCCTCAGCGCAGCTCCATCGGCGTGGGCGGAGACGGCCCTGGGACAGCTGGAAGTGGGGCCTTGCCCGGCCAGGGAGCTGGAAGTGGGGCCTTGCCCGGCCAGGGCCCCCTCCGCTCGGCAGCTCTGATGGGGGCGGCAGCTGCTGCTCTGAGCTCCTCAACCAGCTGGCCACACAGGGAAGTAGGAGGTGGTGGCAGTGATCCCTGCATCTCCAGGCCTGGCCAGCAGCAACTCCAAAAGTGAAGCTGTGCCATCCATCCTCGTGTTGGTGAGGGTGGGGGTAGGTGGGCTCTGGTGTCCACCCATCCCTCGCTGCTTCCACTCCACATCATCCCATGGCCCATTACCACCACCATCCCGGCAGATGCTGTGCTACGGAAGGGAAACAGCATGCTGCTGGCCGGGCCTGGTGATGCAGGGATCGCCACTGCCGCCGCCTCCTACCCAGCCTCATGCGTTGCCCAGGCATTGCAGTGCACCATCTGCCGGCCATGCAGAGAAGCAGGAGGAGGAGGTGGCATTGCCAGGCCCGGCCAGCAGCATGCCATCTCCCTTCCTCAGCACAGCATCTGCTGGGACCCCACCAGCCACCGCCACCACTAACGCAAGGACGGGCGGGACTGCTTCACTTCCAGAGCTGCTGTTAGCCAGGCCAGGTGATGCAGTGATCGCTGCCGCTGCCTCCTGCTTCTTTGTGTGGCTGGCGGGGCAAGAGGCTCAGAGCAGCAGCAGCAACAGCAGCCGCGTCCATCAGAGCTACCGAGCATACAGGGCCCGGGCCGGGTGAGGGCTCGCTTCCGGCTGTCCCAGGGCTGTCTCCGCCCACGCCGATGGGGCTGTGCTGAGGAAGGGAGACGGTGGCAGCTCTAATTCCCCCTCTGCTGGCAGTTAGAGCGCCGGAGCTGGAAAGTATTTCTCTGCCACCGCGGAGTTGGCAATCTTGCCCTACCTACCACCGTCCAGATGCCCTCGCTTCCCAAACCATTTCTTTTGTAACCTTCTTTCCAGCTCCTCCGTCATTTCCTCTGCCGCTATGTGCAGAGGGACTAAAAAGTTTGTGGGACTAAAAAAAAAACAGTTCAATCAATCAAATCCAACGCGTGAAAAAAAAATCTTGCGAAGTTGGAATTGATTGAACTTTTTTTTTTTAGTCCCATAAACTTCTTTTGTTTGTGGGACTGCTCACGGCAGTGGAAGAAGTGACGGAGGACCACGTCAGAGCTGGAAAGAAGATGTTGCATGAGTCCGATTGGGGGCAGGAGGGGTGGTGTTTCTGCCACACATCAACCGGTTCTCCGAACTCAAAAGAAATAAGCTACTGGTTCAACAGAACCGGTCCAAACCGGCTGAATCCCACCACTGCTATAAACATATATGCATGCATTTGTTAACATATTTTGTATTTTTCAATGCTTGAATAAAGAGTTGTCACTGTATTGCACACTTGGCCACTTTAAAAAAATTTAGATAGATACTGCCAGGAAAATAACATCTTTAAATTTCTATATAAATAAAAAGGAATATATATCTTTCAGCACTACTTTATAAAGAATAAAGGTCATAATGATTTGTGTTATTAAGTGTGAATTAAGAACCAGTGTCCTATTTCATAGTGGAAAATACTGTGAATTTATCTTTTTAAGTTATTGTGAACATCCTTTCAATTTGTGAAGTAGTTCAAATGATGTTTTATTTTTTTAAAGACTCTCCAATATCCCTTAATTTTAACTGCACCATATGAGAACACACTGATCCTCCTAAGGATTGGGATCTACAAAAGGTAATGGTCACAAAAACAGCAGCATGGATACTGCAAGCAGTTCACCACATATGTGAATACATTTCACTATGTACCTAAAGGTTAACAAAATACTGTGGTGTATATTTTCATATTGTTAATTATATCTATTTGGAGGGAAGGTATTCAATAGTTTTGTGAAGATTATACTTTATTTTATGGTAATTTTGATCACAATTTTATTATTGCTTCCCAAAGCCTTCAGGGATAGATGACAAATAAAATAAATACATAAAGGTGAAATGATTCAGACAGGTCATATTAAGTTACCAAAGGGACCATCTTACAAAGGAAAATGAAAAATTATATTGCACATCAAGAAGAAAATTGTGGTAAGGCATGTAGAAAATATGTACCTTGAACAAGCTGCATACATACACATAAGTACACAAATTGTTTTAGAAGAATGAACTTGAAGTTTCTGGCATGTCTCCGAATAATGGTTTTACGTACCTCACTTTGACAAGTCGTGAACCTCTATATTTATGTCTTAAAGCAGAATTGTGAAATGTCTCATACATCTGTTGGGGGAAAAAAGTGGTTTGAACAAAGAAAGCTTGGATTTAGCCAAGGAATGTAAAAACTTACCAGCTACATATAGAATTGCTAAATACAGCAAAACAACTATTCTGGATCATATAGATCCATGTACCTTGTATAACTCTATGTAACCCTAACTAGGGAGCAAGGGTCAGGGGGAGGAGCTTCTAAAGGGCATCCCTGGACACTAGCCTCTGGGCAGTCCTTTGTTCTTTGGCCATCACATGCAGCCTCACGGCTGGAGATTCTACAATCACCCCACCATGTGACGCTTGGGAGAAGAGGGGAAAATCCAACATAAATTTACCTATGGGAACGAACAGAGAGGTGTTAAACCAGGAGCAACCTCGTGACCCAGGTATTTCTTCTGCAATAAACATCGTTATCTGTTTAAGAATTGTTTCTTAGCTCACCAGATAGACGGAGCCTACTTAGTGGGTCGACCACATCTGTCTGGGTCAGAATAGTAAATTTATGGGGTTAATTCTCCTCTGATCTCATGCACCAGTAAATTTGGATGGGATTAATCTTCCTCTGATCTGCATTTTAAAGAAGCAAGCAAAGATTCTCTTGCATGTGATAGAAATTTGATGTGACTGACTTCCAAAGATTGCCTGCAAGCAGTAAAGTCAGTGTATATGCTTCAAAGAAGGTGTGATTCAGTGCATTGTATTGTTAATTTGATGGTAAAGTCTGCAAGCCAGGTTTTAAAACAACAACAAAAAAACTCTTGCATGTGAAGGCTGCATTTCTGAAATCAAGGAGCGTGGGCTGTTTCCCCCTCCTCTCTCCCTGCTAGCAACTTCAGATGGCTTGGGGCAATGAGAGAAGTGTTTTACAAGACTGTCTGTAGAGTTATCTCCGTTTGCAAAGAACTGTTTGAAATTGCCTTTAAAGTTCAGGAAAAGGCTTGGCAACATGCAGCCAGAGGCAGGCATTTGACTCCACGCTGCTATAAATATTAAAGCCTGTCTCCCACCCTGCCTAATGCAACAAGGATTTGAAAACTAAATGTTTAAATCAACAGAGCAACTACAGATTGCTTCTTCTTCGTGAGTTTGTAACCAAACCTGCCTTCATTGTCTGCAAGCCTAGTAACCAGGTTGTCAAGGAAGAAGGCAATTAAGTTGTTAACCTTTTTCACCAAGCCATAGCACTGGCGAAAGATGCTAAACTACCCCCTCCCTTTGGAATTTCAACTATGCCAATAGAAGGTATACAGAGGCCCCAATAGCAGGGCAGTAGCGCCCCCTGGTGGCCAATCTGCACGTGACACCTTGAAAAAAAAAATTTTTTTTTTTCACATCACAACAACTTCATAATTTAATTCTGCACATAGCAGGCACATCCTAATAGGGCTTTCACCCACTCAAGCTGAAGACCCAAGTTCTTCCAGTTTGAGTGACTAAGGGGAAGGAGAAAGCAGAGCAAACAATCCTTGCCTATTATCACAAGCTGAAGACCCAGTGTTCCAGCCTGCAACTTAACGACCAGGTGGGAGTTTATGCCTCTCAGTGGCCACTAGCAGGAACGTGGTGATAGGAAGAATTTGGCTGACCTCTCTTCAGACGTCCCCTAGTGGTTAAAGGAGGAGCTACACGCGAGCCTTTAATCACGCCCAGAGAAAGCCCTCTAGTGGACAAAGGGTGCACCTCAAAAGAAGAGCACCCCGGAAGCTGATCTGCAAGTAGCGACCCCTAGTGGTCAAAAATAGAAGTTCATCTGATTTGCTTCTAAATAGCTAAGAAGCACAGGAGAACGCTCCCAGGCACCTCCACCCACAGACAGCACCTCTAAAGCTGATCTGCAAGTAGCGACCCCTAGTGGTCAAAGAGAGAAGTTCTTCAAATTTGCTTCAAAATAGCGGAGAAGAACACTGAACCTATCCTAACCATGGCGGAGTGTCTCATTGATCTAGATGAAGGGGTTCAACCAACCAGCCTAGTTGGGACACCCCAACCTGACGGCCAAGGAGAAGCGCTGCAAACAGCCACCCTTGACCTGTACACAGAAGCTGAAGCTCAAGTCTCAGTAAGACCAAAGACGTCTCAGAGTCACTATGATCTGAGACAACAAAGAAAGCCAACTGAAGCCATGCATGCAAACCTGTTGGAGAAATGGCACACCGTGTACAAGCGCCATGAAAGATGCTGGGAGAAATGGCACAAACGCTACCAAGAGCAAAAGGAGGATCTCTCCCCTGAACGTGCGCACGCACTGGAATGAGATAAGGAAGACGCCTTCGCACAATGGATGGACTCCGAATGGCAACTCAAGGCCATTCAGGAGCAATTAAGAGACTCAAGTATTGATAGGGAGATGCGAAGCCTCAAGTTGCTGAACGACGAACGCAAGAAGCTTCTAGAGAGCCCACAATGCCCTCCTCGCCTGAGGGACAGACTGGTCGACAGGGCCGAGTCTGAAGTTTCCTGCCGTTCTCACGCACCGTCCCAACGGTCGCACGTGGCTCCATCCCATGCGTCTGGAAGGGCATCATCCTTTCACCACATATCCAAGGCACATTCCAGCGTGTCACAACAATCACATGTCACAGGCGCCTCTCGCAATTCGAAAGCATCTTCTCGTCACAGCCGAGCATCTCGAATTTCACAAGCAGAGCAAGCAATCATTGATGCCAAAGCTGCCGAAGCAGTCTTTCGTGTGATTCAGGAGGAGCGGCAGAAAAAGAAGGAAATAGCGGCCATTGATCTCGAAGAGGCCGAAATAGAAGCCAAACTAGAAGCTGAGGCAGTCAAAATGAGGAAAGAGCGAGAAATTGAAGCAGCTCAATTGGAAGCAAAACGAAAAGCTATAGCAGCTAAAATGAGGGCCAAAAGACAAGACGCTCAAGAAGAGCTTGAATTTGTTCAAAGCCAACAAGATATGGCAGACAAAATAGCTAGAGCGGAAGGCTTTCAGAAAACACTCCAGAACACCAATTTCTTGTCCAATAGGGAACAACTGGAGAACGAAGAACGACGTAGCAGAGTACAGGCCTACGTGGACAACCAAAGTGCGTTGCAACGTGAACAGGTGACACAGCAAACAACCACAAGCCCCCCGAGTCCGAGTAGACAAACAGGAGAATCTCAGCAGCCAGATGTGCCAGTCAGCCATGAGGTTGACGTCGCGACAACTAGGCCACGAGATCTTCCCACTGTTGCTGCCCCATCGAACCACACCCTTGATGGCAACCGGATGGGACCACCAGCAACAGCAACAGCTACACAGCGGGGAGCGCAAGAAGATCTTTCCACCGTTGCTGCCCCGTTGAACCCACCGAACCATACCTTTGATGGCAACCGGATGGGTCCACCAGCTACGGCAACAGCCACACAGCTGGGAGCGCCAGGAGACATTCCTATCGTAGCTGCCCCACGGAACCCACGGAACCACACCACCGATGGCAATCGGATGGGCCCACCAGCAGCGGCAACGGCTACACAGCGGGCAGGGTCACGAGATCTTCCTATCGTTGCTGCCCCATTGAACCCGCCAAACCACACCATTGATGGCACTCGGATGGTTCCCCCTACGGTGCCAACGGCCCCACTGCATAACCAGCCATTCCTCGGGGTCGCAATTGAAAGCGCTCGAGCCACACTAGAGTCCCTGTTACCCCAACAGGAGGCAGCCTACCAAGGAACCAGCTACGCTCCACCAGAAAGACGAGAGACCCTCCAACAAGTAAGTACGCAGGGATTTGGACTCCCTCAGCTCAACGCCAGAGCAGAGGAGTTCAGACCAAGTCCACAAGGTCCCTCGCATGTCACATGGCAAACCACCCTCAGCCAACAATATGCCGAAGGAGGTTACCAGCCAGCCATGGCACACGCCCCCGCTCCAAGAAGCGATGCACCACCTCCACCCAGCTACAGCCCACACACAGAAGCAATGCATTGCCCAATGTACGTTGGAAGAAGGTTGGACTTGGCAGCCAAAGGAGTACGAAGGTTCTCTGACAAACCTGGAAAAGACTACTTATTGTGGAAGCACATTTTCAAGCGCGCCATCGAGCAGGAAGGGGTTGGGCCTGAGGAAGAACTTGTCCAGCTGACAGCCTGGCTAGGCCCAAAATCCGTAGTCACAGTGAACAACATCTTCGCAGCCCATCTGGGCGACCCTGATGTCGGCCTTGCAGAAACTTGGGAGGC
This sequence comes from Protobothrops mucrosquamatus, assembly GCF_001527695.2. Lineage (NCBI taxonomy): Eukaryota > Metazoa > Chordata > Lepidosauria > Squamata > Viperidae > Protobothrops > Protobothrops mucrosquamatus. The sequence goes on along the minus strand of NW_015386659.1, from coordinate 420,835 downwards.
ACTTGACAGAGACTACGGTGAACCCACAGTGACAGAATCCTCACTCCTGGACCAAGTTCTCAAGTTCCCCAGCATAAGAATCAACGATCGTGAGCAGCTGAGGACATTCTCGTCGCTCATCACTCAACTGGCGACAGTACAACGGGATCCCACCTTGCCGGGATTAGTTTGCCTTGACCTGTTCAGAACACAAGATCCTATCATCCAAAAACTACCACGGTTGGTATCCGAACAATGGATCGAGATTTCTCGAACTTACAGGAAAAACAACCAAAACAAGATTCCCCCCTTCGCGGTTCTCGCTGAATTTATCAGAGACAGAGCTGACTTCTACAACGACCCCCTGTACCACTCCATCAGAGAAGCTCAGTCCCCAGCGCCAAAGCAAACCAGTCACAACTCCGATGTTATCAAGCGCCCCTTCCAAGCTACGAAGGACAGACCTACCTATCCAGTGTTCAAAACAGACGTCACGTCCCCCCCAAAGAAACCCCCAGACGAATGAGCACCAAAGGGCGTTCATTCGAACCCTCGTCCAACTAAAAAAGGCTTGACTTGTCCAATCCACAAGTCCTCACACTCTCTAAATGATTGCAGAGACTTTAGGAAAAAATCACTAGATGACAGAAAGACCCTACTCAAAGAAAGTAGGATATGTTTCAAATGCTGCGACTCCATGGAGCACATGGCCAAAGATTGCACAGCTAGAGTGAAATGCCACCTGTGTGACAGTAACAAGCACCCAGCAGCCTTACATCTAGAAACTAAGAAGCCCTCTGAGGAGACACAACAAGCGACTTTGACGACGGAGACTCAAACTGACTCCGAAGAGCAGCCAAAACAGTATGGGACGTACTACACTGATATATGTCACGACTCACCATGCCCTCCTTCATGCTCACCCGTCTGTCTTGCAAAAGTCTACCCCGACGGGCAACCTGAAAAGGCAGTAAAGATGTACGCCATACTAGACCCACACTGCAAAGTTACTATAGCAAAGCCCGCCTTTTTCGATCTTTTTGACCTCCCGAGTGAACCGATGCATTTTGCAATTAATACGTGCACAGTTCAAATGTGCGCAGCGGGGAGGAAAATCACCGGTCTACGCATAGAAGCGATAGATGAAAGCTCACACTTCCGATTACCATCAGTGTTGGAATGGGAGACCTTACCAGATATCCGCAGCGAAATCTCAACACCAGAGGTGGCAAGAAGAATACCTCACTTAGCACACATAGCTGATTTAATCCCTCCTCTAGATCCTGAAGCTAAAATCCTACTCATGGTGGGTAGAGACGCCCCAGAGTCCATTGGCTCCGATGAGAGAATCAAAGGTCCACCAGGAACCCCAGTAGCCATTAAGACGGAACTCGGATGGGCCATAGGAGGGACAGTTTGTGTTGAGCAACTGCAAATCCCAACCCAGGTGAGCATATCAAACACCTCCATTCCCAGTAATGGAACAGCACCTCACCTGAAACCACACCTAGAACACTGCGCGCTCGTGACAACCAAACCTGCTTTGGAAGCAACAGTGTTCCAGACCAGCTTAGCCTTGTCCATAGAGGACAAACAAGACAATCAACGTCTGAAAGACCGGGAGTCATGGAGTATACTTCCAAGATGTCCCAAGAGTATGCAAGTGCAGTGCACGTATGTTTCCAGCTCACCCGCCACAGTGCAAAAGAAAGAATTGTACGCTTCCTTAGATGTGTCAACGAAGGCAAATGCAGCCTTAAGATGCATCACAGTCTACAGCGGGGAGAGCCACACTTACGTCATATTGTTTGCAACCATAAGATACATCAGAGTCTACAGCGGGGAGAGCTGCAGTCTCGGTGTCTTCTTTGGAAAAGCGAGACTAACAATACATGTAGACCACACTGTACCAAGGTTAGTACTATGTGGTACCACTTTGGCTGTAAAACTCACCAACTTGACAGCGAAGACGCTGCACCTTGAACTACAGTCTACCACCTTCTATGCAGACAGCAAGGAGATGTCAAGCTACATCTACAAACAAAGCAGACATTTCTATGTCTATGTAGGTAACAGAACGAACAGAGTTGAAACATCTTTGAGCCCTGAACAATGGCAACATGTACCAACAGGTAACAACTTTGTGAACCAAGTGAAGTGGCCCAACCTTGCCACACAGTTAACAGAATTGACCTGGCTAGAAAGTCCTGACTTCTTGGTCTGTTCAAATAGACAAACGGATCAACGCGCCAACCTTCAACTTCAGGCATCCAGTAAACATCAACCGATCCGCTTCAAGCGCCTGACTAAGCGGAAGCACCTGAGATTAAGCATAGTTTTGATCGTCTTGATCACTTGCCTTAGCATCCCAAGGATGAACCTTATAGGAGTCTGCAAGGACTTACAGACTGTTGAAGACATTTGCCATGACCCAGTGATTGACAAATGCCTGACGCCCAAAAATTGCCTTCCCCATACATCTCACATGGGCGAAGCGCGCATAGGCGAAGTGTGGGAGCACATGATTGGTGCACCCCGCAAAATCATGGACTCTATGTCGTTAAAGACACCCACACCCACACATGAAGTCCTCACTACCCTGATGACAACAGTAGCAGCCATCTTCAATACTCCATCGGTGGTTCCAGATACTTCGGTTCCTGAGTATCCTGAGTCTTCTGCAGCTGCTGTTGTTCCTGATTCTTCAGATCCAGCTGTTCCTGAGTATCCAGCCGTTCCTGTGTTTCCAGATCCAGCCGTTCCTGTGTCTCCAGATCCAGCCGTTCCTGTGTTTCCAGATCCAGCTGTTCCTGTGTTTCCAGATCCAGCTGTTCCTGTGTTTCCAGATCCAGCTGTTCCTGTGTTTCCAGATCCAGCTGTTCCCATTTTTCCAGGTTCTTCAGTCCCTGAGTATCCTGTGAATCCAGCTCCCTTTGTTCCTGAGAAGTTTTGGGTTCCAGTTTTTCTGTTCCAGATTTGGTTCCAGTTTCCTTTACAGGAAGAAGACCCTGTCTCACTTAGAGACAAGAACGCATACCAGAACTATTGGCCCATGGGACTTGTACACCGGGCCCACCCAGCTGATGAACTACTTTGCCAAGCCGATTTCCAGACCGTGAAGCCACGTGAGTCTGGTCGTGACTCAAAGACACTTGTACCAGGCTGATCTCCGATTTGGCACCGTAGCTGATGAAGACTGAACCAGAAGATAAAACCTCAAATGATGTATTGTGTTTATGCATTGTTGATGTAACACTTGCTTAGTTTTTTTGCATAATTGTGCATGCTTTATATTTACCAATAGTTATGCATGTTTTGATACCAAGTTTTTTACCTATGTAGTCACAAGTTAGTCAACATTGAGTACTGTATGCTTTAATGCTATATTTTTTTCCTATTCAGTTAGTAAGTAGTGGAAACATAAATTTCCAAGCGGGGAGTATTCTGGATCATATAGATCCATGTACCTTGTATAACTCTATGTAACCCTAACTAGGGAGCAAGGGTCAGGGGGAGGAGCTTCTAAAGGGCATCCCTGGACACTAGCCTCTGGGCAGTCCTTTGTTCTTTGGCCATCACATGCAGCCTCACGGCTGGAGATTCCACAATCACCCCACCATGTGACGCTTGGGAGAAGAGGGGAAAATCCAACATAAATTTACCTATGGGAACGAACAGAGAGGTGTTAAACCAGGAGCAACCTCGTGACCCAGCTATTTCTTCTGCAATAAACATCGTTATCTGTTTAAGAATTGTTTCTATCGAGTGGTCTATCTGCCTCGGATGAATCACCCAGCTGGTGTTCTGTCTGGGTCAGAATAACAACAACAAATATTATAAGTAAAATAACAATAATAGAACAGATGGGCAGCAAAAGAGAAGTAGCATTGGCCTATCTTTACAATGTAGCAGCCATCATTTCAATCAAAACTTTAATTTCTTGGTTCTGGGCTTTGAATCCAGACTTTTTATGGTGTTAACTTAGGCTTTTGGCAGTGGTGTAGTTTTTAAATCAAATGATTTTAAACATTTCATGGATACCCTGCTATGTGCACTAGAACCTGGTGTAAACCCTCTAAGGTGGAAGGCTACATTAGAGTTACATTAGAAACATGTTTAGACACTTGCAAAACTAGTCTCAGGAATTTGGATTGCACCCTCTCTGCTGATATAAAGTTAGAATAAGGATCGGCATGCATGCCATGCAATACCTGTATCATTACTTTTGCTTCAAATAATTTCAGCGCCATGGGAATATATTGCCCTTCCCTGGAATAAAAATAAGTAAATATAGCTTTGGTGTTTCTTTTCGCTACATGTGCTTAATAATTGAAATGCTCTATTTTGTTATCATTAATTTATCTTATTATCATTAATGGTACAATTTTGATCTTTCACTCCCCTAGCAAAGATGTTTTGAAGCAGATAGTTCAGAAGTATATGTGGCTTTAAACACTTATATCATCACCAGCTTCCAAGACATCCACTTAAGAAAGAAATCAAATAATTTTATTTGTTAGATAGACAATTCCTTTATATTATTTGTGTATGCCATTCCATTTCCTTTTATTACTCCAACAAATCAATAATATTCTAACTTCAACAAAGAAAGAAAAAGAAATAGCAAAACCATCTTCCATCAAAAGATAGAACTTTCTGTCTTTTCCAGCAAATTAATTGCTCAATAATCCAGAACAGTATGAATGTTATTTGATAGTTGAACCAGCTTAAATTCCCAAGGGCAGCAGATTCCTTACCTTCTTCAAAATTCATGCCTTTTATTCCCTATTTACTGTAACTGTAAGATTATAACAAAGATCAAGCAGTATATAATACAGTATTGCTCTAGAGCTGTCAGGCTTGGAATGCAACCCTAGTTGAAAGCTAGCTAGCCAAAGTTAAATGAGATAGCTTTTCAGTATCTAACTTGGCTTTATTACAGATGCGAGAAAAGCTACAATAGCTTAGGAAACTAGCAACTGCCAGCCATGAGCCTCAATTCTTAATAATAATAATAATAATAATAATAATAATAATAATAATAATAATAATAATAATAATAATAATAATAATAATAAAGTTGGAAGGGACCTTGGAGGTCATCTAGTCCAACCCCCTTGCTCAGGCAGGAAACCCTATACCATTTCAGACAAATGGCTGTCCAGTCTCTTCTTAAAAACTTCCAGTGTTGGAGCATTCACCGCTTCTGGAGGCAGGTTGTTCCACTGGTTAATTGTTCTAACTGTTAGGAAGTTTCTCCTTAGTTCTAGATTGCTTCTCTCCTTGATTAGTTTCCATCCATTGCTTCTTGTCCTGCATTCAGGCACCTTGGAAAATAGCTTGACTCCCTCTTCTTTGTGGCAGCCCCTGAGATATTGGAACACTGCTATCATGTCCTCCCTCGTCCTTCTCTTTATTAAACTAGACATACCCAATTCCAGCAGCCTTTCCTTATATGCTTTGGCCTCCAGTCCCCTAATCATCTTTGTTGCTCTTCTCTGTACTCTTTCTAAAGTCTCAACATCTTTTTTACATCGTGGTGACCAAAACTGGATGCAGTATTCCAAGTGTGGCCTTACCAAGGCATTGTAAAGTGGTATTAATACTTCACATGATCTTGATTCTATCCCTCTGTTAATGCAGCCCAACACTGTGTTGGCCTTTTTGGCAGCTGCAGCACACTGCTGGCTCATATTTAGGTGATTGTCCACCAGGACTCCGAGGTCCCTCTCACAGTTACTACTATTGAGCAAGGTACCCCCTATACTATACCTGTACATTTGGTTTTTCTTGCCTAAATGTAGAACCTTGCCTTTTTCACCATTGAATTTCATTTTGTTAGATAGCGCCCAGTGTTCAAGTCTGTCCAGATCCTCCTGTATCCTAAGCCTGTCTTCTGGAGTGTTGGCTATTCCTGCTAGCTTGGTGTCATCTGCAAATTTGATGATTTCCCCATCTATCCCCTCGTCCAAATCATTGATGAAGATGTTGAAGAGCACTGGGCCCAGAACAGAGCCCTGGGGCACCCCACTACACACTCCCTCCATGTAGATGCGGTTCCATTGAGGACCACACGCTGAGTACGGCTGGTCAGCCAGCTACGGATCCATCTGGTGGTGATGCTGTCTAACCCACATTTTTCTATCTTATCTTTGTTTAGCAGTCTCTACTTTTAAGCATTGTCTCTTTTTTTCTTTTTGCCTTGCAGTGCACCTTAAGGAATTAAAGCAGATTGCTTCTGAATGGAAAGAGTGGTAGTCGACATGTGTCCCAAAGGTGCTTTCTCAAAAGGGAACTGAACTTTGTTTTTCCTTGAAGACATTTCACTTCTCATCCAAGAAGCATGACGTCATGCTTCTTGGATGAGAAGCAAAATATCTTCAAGGGAAAAAAAAGTCCAGTTGCCTTTTGAGAAAGCACCTTTGGAACAACCAGGACCTGGATAACTGAGAATCTCCATAGACATTGATATGTGTCCATTGTTATTGTAGCAACCCTGTCTAGTCTTCTGCTATTGTGTCTGAATTAGTTCTAACCCTCACACCAGCTTAAAATTTAAAGAAGCCTCATTCCCACCGCTCATTACAGTTATATTATAGTGCAACTATAATAATATTAAAGTTATTGTCTTTATTTTTAAGAAATAATGATAATCAGGATGAATTAGACTCCACATATTTCTGTTATCAGTCTTACAACTTTACACAGTAAGATATTTGGGAACTTGATGATTTTGCAAAATGATTTCATGTCACTGGTTCTAAAATAATTTGTATCACAACTGAAAGCTGAGAAAGGTATTTCTTGTTTCTTGAAAAATATGCCAATAGAGGATTGTGAAAAAGGTCCCTAATCAGATTGTGTAACTCTAATTCTATTTATTCTAGATTAAAAATTAAATTAAATTAAATTAAATTAAATTAAACATTAAATTTTCCATATGGATAAAGTTAAATAAAGGAGGAATCCCTGAGAATTTTACTCTGCTAGTCATAGCCCACTACAGGGACTGGTGCTCATCTTTGTTTCAAGAGCCATTAAGCCAGCAGTGTCCAAAATGTTTCCATGGTCATGTGGCTAGTATGATGTTATGGAGCATTGTTTCCTCTCTACCAAAGTGGTACCTATTTATCTACTTGCATTTGCATGCTTTAGAACTGTTAGGTGGGCAGGAGCTAAACGAAGACAGGAGCTCACCCCAATGCATGAAACTTGGGTCTCAAACCTGGATTGTCGGCTTTCAAGCCGACAAGCCCAGCATCTTAACTGCTGAGCCATCACACTGCCCCAATTAAAAATGGGAAAAGATATATACCAATTTCACAGCTGAAATATATCTTGAGCTATTTTTCTTTCAATATTTTTTATAAATGAGTAAACAGATACTATATTTTGAAAGACTGGATAAACCAAGCACAAGGGGACAAAACTCTAAGGAATGAAAAGCTAAAAAAAACAACAACTAAAGAAGCATGCATAAGACTATGTTTAGGATCCTTGATAGAAATTAATTAAGGACTAATTACATTCCATTTGTTTCAATGGGATAAAGTGTGGTCTTAACCATTTTCAATCTTGATAATATATTATGTATAATTCTTATCAGCAGATGAGATACAGTACATTCATATCTGTATTTGACTATGTATTAACTTTTTATTCAGGATGTAATCACATGTGTAGCAATTCCCTTATTTGGATGCTATCTCTGTTCTCCCAAGTTATGCCTCTGTTGCTTAGCATTATTTAAAAAAAAACTGATAGCTACATGTAATTTTGTTCTTTAATAGTAGTAAGATATTTAGAAATAATATATAGTATTATAAACATGATCTCAATCAAGAAGGCAAAAAAAGTTCCCTCAAGGGAACTTGTTAGAAAAATACAAGTATTTGCTCAAATTTTATATATAAGTTGCAGCCTACTTTAAGCAGATGAAAATTACGATTTCATACTTTCCTGTGTTCCAGCATAAAATCTTAAAGTTTGCATTAGAACAGAAGTTGATAGTGATAATGGGTGGCTCCCAGAATAATGCCATTAATAGAGTTACTGTTTTGAAACATGTTAAGAACTACTGTGTCATATTACATCTGTTTTTAATTTTACATGCTAGAGAAATAATGGATAGGATCCTCCAAGGCAGATTAGAACCCCATATGAAAAATGAGTGTTCAACCTGGCTTTAGGAAAAACTGAAGAACATGAAATATTATTGCTGATGCATCCTGCCTAATTAGAAAAAAGCAGAGAATTATAAAAACAAATCACTATGTGCCTAATCAATAATTAAAAGACCCTGGATTATATTAATCATATCAAGTTGTGTAATGTGTCCAGAAAAATGGAAAATCCAGAACATCTGTTTACCTCATGAAAAAACACATGACAAAACAGCAATGTACAGTACAAATAAAATATGTAAAACAGATTGACTTCAAGTTGGTAAAGGGGTATGACAATGCTGTATATTTTATTTATTCAACCTATATGCTGAATATATATTAAAGGAAGGTGGATTGGAACAAGATAAATATGGTTTTAAATTGGGGAAAGAAACAGCAAAAACTTATGCCCTGAGAACTGACAGAGCAAAGGATTCACAAGCTCTATTGTGGTAAAAAAAAAATAAATTAAGTAGCAAGGTGAAAAAATGGACTAAAATTAAATATAAAGAAGACTGAGCTAATGAGAAGAGGTAGAACAACCAACCTTAGAATCAGAAATGAAAATGCTGAAGTGGTGAATCACTTCTGTCTTTCAGGATCAACAGTTAAGGAATAAGGAGTCAAGAAATATGTTGCCGACTAACACTTGATACAGCAGCCATGAAGGCCTTGGAAAAGATATTCAAATGCATTGATGTTTCCATATTAACAAAAATCAGAATTGTAGAAGCCATGACATTCCCTGTGACACTAGTTGAACACTGAAGAAGCAGGAAAGGAAGAATACAGACTCTTTTGAACATTGATAATAATAATAATAATAATAATAATAATAATAATAATAATAATAATAATAATAATAATAATAATAATAATAGTAAAGTTGGAAGGGACCTTGGAGGTCATCTAGTCCAACCCCCTGCTCAGGCAGTGTTAGATCGCGCAGGCAGTAAGACACGAGTCGAGTGACAGTCAGCTCTTGGTTTATTGGCAAGGCATAAGGTAAATCCGGACTGGCTCTCTGGGCCAGGGGAGCCCTCTTTTATGGGATTCCCCTGGCTTGTAATCACACAATTCCATTGGCTGGCAAGACCCTGTTGCTAGTTAGCCAACCAGCAACGGGCA
>NW_015386659.1:398906-407725 GCF_001527695.2 Protobothrops mucrosquamatus | reverse complement strand
AGCCCTATAATTTTTAGATTGCCGGGGACAGGGTTGTTCTGTATCAATTAACTCACTGTCCCCGCTGTTTAGTTTAAATTTTCCTTCAGAAAATCTGTGAATTTATAGCTGAGTAACTCAGTCCCTTTCTTGGATGGATGCAAACCATCTCTTTTGTACATCTTTTCATTGGACCAGCTACAGACATCGTGACTAATATTGGAGAAGACTCCTAAAAATTGCTAAGAAAATCAGCAATTGGACATTTTATGCTAATTGTCTGGAAAAGACTGTAATGCTGGGAAACGTGGAAGTAAACAAAGGAAGAAGAAAACCAGCAGCAAAGTGGCAATGGATGCACAGTTAGAAGAAGACTCGAAATACTAATATGAGATGGATCTTAATGGAGAAAATTTATCTATGGAAGGATGGAACTAATACAAGAGGATTCACTACTAGGATTAAGCTCATTATGAAATTAAAATTCACTTCTTCTTTTCAGTTGAACTACTCTCATCACCACTATCATCATCTTCAACCAAAACTAGAAAGAATATAATAAGTAATTAATAGTATTTAAAGAGGAAAAAAGGCAAAAAGTGCAAAAGGAGAAAAGGAAAATGATCCCTGCAGAAGTGCCCCCATCATTCATAATTCTCAAAGAAAAAAATAGAAGTCATCCAATGCCATTCTCATGGCCTATCTTTGTGCCTTGAAAAAAATAAATGACAAACAGCTATCAAGCAAAAAACAGTACTGCATGGTCTGGCCATGGCACTGCAATGCAAAAGGTGTCTGCAGAGACAAAGAGAGGATTATAAACTTCAGGAAACCTTTTTGAACCTTTTTGGATTATAAATATCTACTAAACTGTGACTCTAAAGCTATTTGCAGAGAAAAGAAAACTTCGATTCGTGACCACTATGGAAAATCAGAGACTTGCAGAAAGAACTTATCAAGAAAAAATAAATACCTTTCAAGAGGAGACATATGAGATGCTGCAACTAATTCAAACAACAATGACTTCAAACCACAAAGAAATCCAAAATAACTTTTGGATTTCTTGATATGAGTAATATAAAAGAGTTAGAATGGCTTATATATAAGGATATTTTTAGATATTTAAATGTGATTGATTTTAAGAAAATTACAATGGATTGAAAAAAAATTTGGGGAAATAAATATGTATTAGCTTAAGGGAAACATGGACTTTCAGTCTTCTACTATCTTTTTATCCCTTTTTACTCTTGTTCTTTTTTTCTCTTTTTTAAGTTATTTATTCCTTAAGTAAGGTAAAAGTTATGGGATGGTTTACATGAAAAAAAATAGAATCAAATATTTAAATGTAATTAACATTGAGAAAATCTTAACCAGTAAGAATGTCTTGAACATTGTGGGAAAAACAAATGTAAACAAGAACTGTAAATGGGATCTATGATGAGGGAACCAGAATGACTAAATAGAAAAGAAATATTATATTGATGTGATTATTATTTGCGGAAATATTAGAAATTTTTTATACTCAATTGTTATCTATCAAAACAGCAAGAATTGTATTAACTTAAGGTTGGTAAAAGAGAACATTATGGAAGAAGAGGAAATCAAGTAAAGCTATTATGTGGATGATAGATCATAGAAAACAATTGTTAGCGAATGTTTTTTTAAATGTAAACCCAGACAACACACTGTTTAGCGAATATTAAGGTGACCATGTTAAAAAAATGAATAAAATATATTATAAAAAAGTGTCTGCAGAAAGTTACAGAACTCATAGTCCTCTTAGATCAGGGGTAGGCAACCTTGGCTCTTTTATGACTCATGGACTTCAACTCCTAGAATTCCTGAGCCAGCCATGCTGAGGGGAAATGGAGAGGTTTCCATGCTGAGCCAAGCTGGCTCAGGAATTCTGGGAGTTGAAGTCCACGAGTCATAAGAGTCAAGGTTGCCTACCCCTGTCTTAGATCTATACAGCTAAATAGCAATACCCAATTTACTAAAAACTGTCACAAATAAATCAATGTGTTTCATACATAAAAGAAACAGTGTATTACTTGTGATGAATAGTAACACTCAAATACAATTTGTGGGCTTTCTCATGTGAACTAAGGCAAGGGTTTGCAGGTCATTAAACATGCTAGTACCAAAACTAGACTAATCATAGCCAAAAATAGAAGCCTAATTTAGCAATAGCACGTAACTGCAGAGGGGAGAGATCTACAGTAATTGCCATCACATTTGTAGATACATATATACATTTCTAGCCTCATTCTGTCCCTTCTCCCAACATTGAGAGGAGTAGTCTTATGCTAAGAATATCTCCCATAATAGTGGATGTTTGCATCATGTATAGCTTGGGAATGTGCCCTATGGTAAAGCACTTTCTGTATGCCAGAAGCTCCATTCCAAAAACAATAACAGTTACGGGACTTCCGGCTTGACATCACCATGCCACAGACACAGGAAGATCTGGCTCCGTCTTTTGTGCCTGAATTCGCTCCACTGGGGGATTCCTGCAAAGGGTTGAAACTCACCCCGTAGAGGTGACGAGCAAGGAGGGGACCCCCGTTTGATCACGGGAGGACGGCAGTCCTTCTGTTTGATCTGGGGAAGCCCTCCAAACTGTTTGATCTGGGGAAGCCCTCCAAACTGGTGGGGTCATATTAATATGGCCGGTCACAAAACTGCTGACAGCCGAAGTCAAAAGCACCACTAAGCAACTTTCAAGCAATGTGGATGAAACTGGGTGAGACCTGACCCTTTCTTTAAGATTCTAAGTTTTGTTTCCTGAAAAAGCTGCTCAAAGTATTTTCCCCCCTGTGAGGAGAGAGGGAAGGGAATTTTTACCCCACCCTCTAAGAAAAGCGGCGACTAACTACCCAGGGGAAACTTAGCAACCATAAGATTAATTTTAATCTAATTGGATATATAATCTTTTGAAATTTGGGGACTAAAAGTGTTCTTTTTCTTATTGGAGACTTTTGTTTTTTTTCTTAAAAAAATAAGACTTGAAAAATCACCATATAAGTTTTGGACTTAAAAAGCTATAAAACAGCATTGGTGACATCTTGTGCAAATTATGGTATTATAATTTGTTATTGCCTAAAAGACTTTGGTATAAAAAGGGAAAAAGGGAGAAGTTGAGATAAGGGAAACGTTTGGTCATCTAAACATAAAATACTTGGAAATCATAAATAATAGTGTTACTTTGAATATTGATGGGAAATTAAAGCCTGAAAAAAAGCAATAACAGGACATTGTTTGTATGCAAGGATTTAGTGCAAATGCAATTAAGATATATATAAGCTAAAAATTATTGATAATTGTAACAAAGATGTTTTTATTTAGTTGATAACAATATGAATTGTACTAGCCTAATATGAGATAACAGATATTAATGAAAAAAGAAGGGAAATATCTGATGTTGTAACATGAGATTTATAGTAAAGATTTATGTACACTATTAAACTATTGATTAACCCAGTCATCACATTGCTTTTTAAATATCCAATTGTAAAATGAGAAAATCAATAAAATATTTTAAAAAAACAGTTACAATGATTTCTATATCACTTTATAACAGAGTTTCGCTATCGCCAAGTAGGCACTGGTCTAGGAGCACCAAACTGTAGGAGCACCAAAAGACATCTATAAAACACAACACAAAAGCAAAAGGCAGTAAGTGCCCTCTGTAAGCCAGCCCATCCACTCAAGGATTAAATAAAATTTCAAAGAATTGTTGCCTTATGACAACAATGATGTCTAATCTAGTTAAAATTACATATTCATATATTTTACTTTCTTAAAGTTTCAAATTATTTTTAAAAGTTTTCAGAGTGAAATATTTTGATAAGACATTGTGAATATCAATTTTCCTTGACAGTTTCCATAAGGATGTCAAAGTTCAGGACCACACATTTTTTGTCTGGAAATTTAGTACATTTGTCTTACAGCAAGTATCAAATTTCTTATTTGCCCAAATACACTGGTGATCATCACAGAAACATGCATGCAGATAGGCCATCTACCCACTCACAAATGCAACAAAACCCAAAGGAAATACCACACACATGCAGGTGAAAACTATGCAAAACACACATAGGAACACTGAATAAATGTTATTTGCTTAAAAAATAATACTACACAATATTTATTTATTTTTTAAAAAGCTTTCCACCACTCCCTAGTCTCCAAGCAGAATTCCCCACACACATAGCTTATAATTGTTGTTGTTATTCAGGTATCTGGCATTTTTGTAAAGAAATCTCAGAGCTACAGCTCTGTTCTACAGCTAAGGATAATGTGAGAGTTCATGTAAAGTCTGCAAACACTCTTGGAATGCCATTGAGGCAGATTTCTTTTGTTATTGTTTTCAAAATCATAGTAGATTTGTTTAAAACCATCTAAAATGAGCAGTTGGAGAACAGTGTTTGTTAGGGGCCAAAGAAGATGTCATGGGTACAAATGGGCCCACATGTTGCAGAAGCTCCTTTAAGAAAGATTATAGAGAAATGGTTTATTCTTGTTGGGTAACATTTTAGATTTTTGACATATTTTAGCATCAATAATCTCAAGAACAAGGTTTCATATTTTAAATGTTATAAATTTGTACTCTTAAGTGTCTCAGTTTAAGTACTATGGCTATGACTGTTTTCCTATCAATCAAGATGTCTTTAGAAGAAAATGACTCAACAGCATAAAAATGGCAGAATGCGTGTACTGAATTAAAAAGAGGATGGATTGTGTTTTCCTGCCTTTACCAACCTAACGCCTGTCATATATGTAAAGCTCCAAGCAAGCATTTGTGTATGGTGGCTAGGATTACTCCCAGTTCTGGACTACTCTTACTCTGTAGACCAGCAAGTTAAGCAAAACATTCCAGGTCCAGAGTTTAACAAAGCCTCATTTCCTTTCCGTTACTGAAAACACAAGGTCATCATAGATGCTACTTTTGGGAAGCCTTTAGAATGAAACTGACTCTAGCTATTTAGACATTTCATAACTACCTACATGAAATATTGCTACTATCATAACTGAATTGTGAAATTTTAATTTATTAACTAAATTTTAAAAAAAGCTTAGATAATATTGCATTGTACAGCTAGCAGGGTTGTCACACTTGATTGTGGCACATCAAATCTAAAATCTATTGCTTTGACATAGGCAAATTGTGAACTAGCAGACTGATAAACCTAACACAATTACATTCTTTAGATTTCTATCTGGTGGAAATTGCTAATATTGTCTGCCTCACAAGTTGCTAATTAGCCATATAGGGGGAATCTTTCTTTAGAAAGGAGCATATTCAATGTCCCCTCACCATTCTTTAAAAGTATAATTACATTTGTCTGAAAAAGTTAACTGAAACTGGAATATGGAAAGCTGGTCCTGAGTATCAGTGAAAGACGGGGGATTAAGCTATCAAAAGCTACTATTTTTAATTACTAGATACTGTTGGAAAAGTACTGTGGATAATTCCTAGTTTAGTTTCCACCCAACATATAACCCTATAACCAGATCACAGCAAATATGCACAAGTCAACTAACAACAATAAAATAACTTGATGTTTATTCATTAAATATCAGCAAGCATTAAAGTCATTTAAAAGTGGAGAAAGAAAGGCATGAACAACAGGAAATAGCTCACCTTATCTACACTTTGAGCCCCTGGAAACAATATGGTAATTACTATGGTAAGTAATTACTATGGACAATCCCAAAGATTATTTCATTATTGATAATTTCAAACTTAATCTTTTTATCTATAGAATAGAGATGGAAAATAGGACTCTAGGTGATTTTCCTCTATTCTGCACCATGAAAAAAAACACATTTTGGTGGATAAGATTGTATTTTCCCATTGATTCATTGCTAATATGGGCTACTCATCACTTCCTGATTGCAAAATTGGTGAGGGGACAACCCCTCAAATGAAAGGCAGACTCTGGTAGGTCAATCCACCTGAGAGTCGGTGAATTTATCATCCCTTCAGGAATGGAAAGGACAAGTAGGAGGGAAATAACCAATTGGATCTTGAGGCAGACCAGATTTACGCAGCCCAGCACCTTTGCCAGCCCACTGCCAAATGGACTGGAATTTCTGAAGTTGACATAAGAAACAAGTAGTAGCAACATAGGAGACAAGCTGCTTAAGCTGTGGTGTGGAATTGCCTGGGGCCTCACTTATGGATACATAATTATTCTAGCAAGTATACTGTTTCTTAAACATGTACTTCTGCATAGTCAAGCTGATGAAAACGTTTCATGCCCTGATAGCTTTAATTATCTTTGTTTATTCCTTTTCAAATTCCAACACATCCTCTCATAAACCATACGACAAGAACTACAACTTTATTCAAAGGAGTGGCAGAAATAATTTACATGTAAAAATGCCAGTCTTTTAGTATGCTAATAATAGTTGACACATCATTGTGCCAGTATTTTTAATAGAATATATCAATTTCCTAATAAAATGCAGCTCAGAGCATAATATATTACTTTTCAGAAGCCAAAGACAATGCTAGAATTTCAGTGGAATTCAGTGGAATTACATCAACTCAAGAGTTGAGAGGGAATAACAACTAATGCAGAACACAATATTTTGAATACTGTATATTCAGTGTGTGAGAGAGTGAGTTTGTGTTTGTGTATGTCTGTGTGTGGTCAGTGTATGTACATTTGGACCTAAAGTTGATTTTCTGTTGCATATTTTGAAGGTTCTTTTTTCTGCAAATATTTTTATATTTATTTATTATATTATGGTATATATGATCTAGTGTGACCATCACATTCTTTACTAACTGAATCCTCCATACAAAGGTCATATAACTTCATTTCTTTCTTTTTGAATACTCAGAATTAAATACATAAGCATGTTGCATTCTTCTCCTCTCCCCCGCCCAGTTTCCTTAGTCTTGCTTAGTTCCATATGTGTTTGTGATGCCCTCCAATTTCCTACACACACACACATACAAACACACAGACCAATCAGACTGGCAGCTTTAGAAAAGCACATCACAATGACAGGCATAGTTCTTGCTCTCTCAAATAATAAGTCCAACCAAATATCTTTCGAAAGAGCTTTTTGTGTAAAGAGCTTGGATCAGCAACTCACCATTCAGAGGCTGTTTGCTCTACATAGCATTACAAAGCAAAGCAGCATATTTTTTTCTCTTTTAAGAGTTATTTACTTTGTCCAGTCCTAACTGATTGCATTTTTAAAAAATATCTGCTTGTTCAGTTGATATTACCTGCTTTGGTTCTTACATAAGCAGTATCTAATCAGAATCAGAAAGTGCTAATTTTATTAATTTTGACAATAAGAATATTTTTCAGCTTCACCTTGAAAGCATATTTTCCAGATTTTCCACTAATACTGGGAGCTGATTGGCATACCTGGCTAATCATCCTCCTAGCAAGAAACCCAACATTCCTGCACCTCTCTGGCATGATAAGGAGCCAAATAATTATTTTTGCTCTGTTCCAATGTTTACTGATGGAAGTTTCAGTTGTGCTTCTCCTTTCCAGTGGTATTCCAAATAGCAATCTCTGGGTCAAAGCCCATGTTTCCATCTTGGTTCAGCCAAAGTTGTGGCCAACATATTTCTTCACAAAGAATAGAGCAAGATTGATATCCTGGATGGCATTCCATATTTGGCAAGCAATTATTATAACCCCACACAGCAGCAGTTTATCTGTGCTTGCAATACTGGACAAAGATTATGCCTAAAACAGAATTCATTAATGAAATGCCCATTTGTTCCCAGACAGCTAGAGATGGATTTGCAGTGCAAAAAGCATGGGAGGTGGCCCCTTCAAGATCAGCTTAAAACACCCCCACATGAGAATTGTCATCAGTTTGAAAGTAGCTTCAGACTTCTGAGATCTTACAACCTGGGCAGAATTTGAGAGTTGAGTTACTTTGTTGCTGGCTCAGCTGTTTCTTTAAATGCTTGGAAAAGTTGCACTTTTGAGGTATCCAGTTTTCCTACTTTCAAGAATTCTTGTTTCATCCTCTTTCTCATTGAATCTTGGTTGAGAATATTTCTCCAGGGAACCCCTGTTTCAAGGCAGTTGATTTTTTTAAATAAAAATGTAGCTAACTGATGAGTACCAAAAAGGAGGAGGAAATGACAGAACTCTTCTCAACATCACTCTTATTCTCTTTATCTGAGCTATGATACAGTCTTGAAGAGTTGCAAGGATTTATAATTAATCATGACAGTTCAGAGCAATTCTATCGGTACTACCCTCACCCCTATTAATAAAGTAATAAACAGTCATTTTATTGACATTTTAACAATAGTTATTATGAGAAATCCCTTTTGGAAAAAATGCCAATATGTTGTCCTTTAGGCTTTTTACTGGCTTTTTATTACAGGTAGTCCTTGACTTACAATTGGTTGCTTAGTGACCATCAAAGTTACAATGGATCTCCCCAGGGCTATGTAGGACCTAGATTCTTTAGTTTCAATGGACCCCCCCCCCCATAGTCCTGTCATTGCATTTTGGGCACTTGGCAGCTAGCCTGCATTTATAGCCATTTGCAGTATCCCACAGTCTCATAATCCCACAATTTATTACTTTTTTTACTTCCAATTTCCAGCAAAAAACACCCATCCTGGACAATGGATTCTCTTTACAACTACAGTTCACTTAACAACCACTGCAAAAAAGTTCATAAAATTTGGCATGACCAACACAGCTTATGACACTAATTCCAGGCTCAATTACAATTACATGTCAAGCACTACCTGTAGCAACAGAAGAAATAGGTAGACCTCCCATGTAGTAACAGCGCAAATGAGTATGATGAAATGACCACAAAAATAAACACTTCCTTCT
>NW_015386659.1:356378-398806 GCF_001527695.2 Protobothrops mucrosquamatus | reverse complement strand
AACAAGCAGGACTGGCCTAGGGTAATTTTTAGAGGGGTTTTAATCATATTTTAAATTAGACAATATTTAAATATCTCTTTTTAATTAATTTTAATTCTGTGATTGTTGTTGGTGTTTTTTAATCGATTGTCAGCCGCCCTGAGTCCGCAAGGAGAAGGGCGGGATATAAATTTAAATAATAAATAAATAAATAAATAAATAAAAATGTAGAATAGGAGCCAGTACCAATTTATTTTTGTTTCATTTTGTCTAGCATGAAGGTGGTAGGATACCCCAGGAACTGTGGGCCACTGATTGAATGCTATATTTGCTTTATTGTCTGATGTTATTCTCTGCCTCTTCCCAACATTCTGAGAAATAAAGAAGTAAAGGTAATTATCAGTTTGCATTAAACTGATTTTATAGGATTGGGCTAGGAACAAAGAGGTGGGGAATGGAAGTTAACTATTAATTAAATTAAGCAATAAAATATTTGGGAAATTGCCACAACAGTCATATTGTTATATAGAAATTAACAGGATCTTTGATATTTCAAAACATATGCTAAACAGATTAGATGAATTCAGAAATGCACATTCCTATGTATGGTCAGAAGTTTTAATTCATCATGGTTTGACTTATCCACAGTTTTCAATTAATATTCTCAGAGAAATCCAAAAATTGCTGGGTTCCAAAATTGTTTTTAAGTGCTGTTATGTTAAGGCTTGCTATGTTGAAGAACCCACAACTACTCATGTTTCCATATCACACACAAAGCAATAAATTCACATCTACAAGTCTATATCTACAAAGTACCTGAAACCTACATATATGAATCTAGTATGTGGACTAGTAAAAATTCAGAGACTTACCAGTTTTTCAATCCAATTTCCTAAATCTCTAAACTGGTCTGAAGTCTGACGAGAAAAAGCACCATTGTATTGCAAACCAGTGATTTTAAAGTTGCCCTTGTAATATGATAGCCTTTGATCTCTAATACCTAAAAAGTAAGATTTGTGTTAAATTAGCAATCCCAATATACTACCAGTTCTCTCAAATAATCCACGTTACTTATTTTTCTTCACTATTCCTATCCTTGGAGTCAGAAGACCACATTAGACAGGACAGAGGAGAGCAGTCCTTTTGCCTATAAGGCAGGGGAAATATTAAAAGGAATCTCATATTAAAAGGAGCATGCTGAACTACCAGGCTTTTGACATTTTACAAATACTGCTTCAAAAATCTAAATGCTTTTAATGTCTGATGTTTTAATGTTTTAATTCTGTAATTGTTTTATCATGTTATTTATGATATTGTAAGCTGTAAAAAGATGGGAGGCATACAAATTTAATAAATAAATTATATTTCCCCTTAGTAGAAATTTAAAAAACATCTAAACTTAGGAAATTCCAACTTGCTTTCTTTCAAGTGATTAGTAAAGGTAATAAAATTGTTTTAATTGGTAATTTAGGTAGGCATGATCAGATTTTTGAAAAAACGTTCAGTCAAAAATCCACTAAGATTGGAAAATAGTTTAGGTTAAATAACGCTAGGCCAGAACTCATGATTTAATCTTTCAAGATGTGTTCAGAAGTTCATGTCAAAGATAAATGGTGGATTCAAACAACCGTGAGGTTGATTTCTCTACATTCTAGGATGTAGGACAATACATTTGCAGAATGTGATCCATCATCTTACATTTTACAAGCAGGATTGCAGCAAGGAAAAAAAGTGAGCAAGGATGTCTCTGTTGAGTCAAGTGTTCACTTTCTTCCATGATTAAGCCAAGATCTATTTTTATGTGTGAGGAAAAAGTATTTTGTTCTATTTGGGGAGCAAGAACATCTGATTGGTTTAGAAAATACGCCAAATTATTTCTATGTTATAAAATCAGAGAAAACAGAGTTTACCTATTTATAAAATAAAACCAATTACAGATCTGTTCAAAAAGCAGCTCTATAAATTGACAGTAAGATGCTTTTTACCATATCGTGAAAAATAAGTCAGGAATCCGATGATGATTGCTGCTGCAATTGTGCTGGCCAAAAGGATGACAAGAATTTTCCATGGTTCAAAATATCTGAGTTTTGTACTTGTTGGCTGCACTCTGGAAAAGTTGAGATAGTACACTTTTAAAAGTTCCCCAAGTTTTTCTTCTCATTTCAGTATACATCTTACTGAATATATATTGTATATCAAACAATCTGAAAGTCATAAAAATAAGTTCCTGTGGACTGTTCTCATTTTCTTTTTTTTAATCTTAGTTTTATAGTGATTTTTTGGGAAACCTTGAAACAGCATATGATTATTCGAAATAACCAAACAAATCAATAAATAAGATGACCTGTATCCCATTATTGTCCCCCAGCTAAAAGATTTTTCCTCTTGTGAAGATAAAACATTAATGAAAAGATGTCTAAGCATGGATTGGCAATCTAGCATTGCTATTATGTAAGATCCTAAACTCTCTGAAGGAGAAACATGTTAATAATCTTATTTATGTTGTTATAGAAATGGCTAGTTAATACTATTATATAAAAGTAAAAAGTTGAGGTTTGAGGTTTTCGTTTTATTCTACTGCACTAGAGGGAATCAGATGACAATGCCTTTTTTTCCTTTTCTCCTTTCATTTATTTATTTATTTTATTTATTAAATTTATATACCGTCCTATCTCCCTTACGGGACTCAGGGCGGTGAACAGGCGATACTAAAAACCACAATAATAAATAAATAGTTTCTGTTCTAAAATCAAATTAAATAACAGGCCTGTTCTAAAAACACCCCATACAAAAACCCCCACTAAAACATAATCAAACTACGCCAGGCCGGCCGCACGGAATAGATGGGCCTTCAGGCCTTCTCCTTGCCACTTTCCTTCTCTTTTCTCTTCTACTATGTATGCTTCCTCTTTCTGTTATGTATTCAAGAGAAAGGCGCGTATCCTGGGATGCTGGGCCAGAGGGACCGAATTGGCACAGGTAAGTAAGGTTGACAGGGCCGCCACCTATCTACGGATGGTATTGGGGGTTAAGCCCTTATCGAGGCCAACAAGAAAGTATTCTAAGAGCTGTGAAATTGTCAAGTCCAAGATATCCAGTTGCCACCTTTTGCACCAATAGCAAAAATTCCTCCATGTGTAGATGTGATTGGTTGCTGGCCAGCGAAAAACCTGAATCATGGAAATCGCTCTAGCTGAGAAAGACTCTTGGGTCATGATCCAGCGTTCAAGTGCCAGGCGGCTAACTGTAGCCACTGGGGTTCCAGGTGTCGTAGAACCCCCTGGTGGAGAGACACGTGATCCGGCAGGATTTTCCATGGGGGAGAGCGGGAGAGGTTCACCAGGTCGGCAAACCAGGGTCTCCAAGGTGAGTACGGGGCCACAAAGATTACCTCCGCTCATTCCTGTAGCAGTTTGCAAATGACTGTCAGGATCAGTGGGAGAGGGGGAAATGCATAGAGTAGACCCTCCGGCCATGGGGCTTGAAGGGCATCCGCTCCCTCTGCCCCCGGGGATGGAAATCGGGAAAAGAATCTCGGGAGCTGGGTGTTCGCCGGCAAAGTGAACAAATCGAGGACCGGTTGGCCGAAACTTTGTGACATCTCTGCGAAGAGATCCAGGTGCAGACGCCATTCCGAGTGATCCACAGTTGACCTACTCAGGAAGTCCGCTTGTCGGTTCACCTCCCCCGAAATGTGTTCGGCCCTGAGGGAGGGAAGGTTGGACTCTGCCCAGGAGCCCAATAACTGGGCCTCGGCCATGAGGAACCTGGACCGGGTACCCGCTTGCCGGTTCACGTGGGCCTTTGCCGCCACGTTGTCTGTAAGGAATAGCACGTGCTATTTTGCCACTGTGTTGCAAAAGTGGCGGAGAGCCAGGTATATGGCTCTGAGCTCCAACCAGTTGATGTTGTGTCTCAGATCTGCGTGGGACCAACAGCCCTGCGCAAACTGAGACCGGAGGTGAGCTCCCCAACTGAACAGACTGGCGTCCGTCATATGTGTGAGATGGACGGGTTCCTTGAAGGGTGAATCCCTGGCTACCGCTGGCGAGAACCACCAGCGGAGTGATCTCAGGGTTTGGATAGGAACCCTCACCTGTTGGTTGGATGAACTGGTTCCCAATTTCTGGAAGGGGAGCAGAAACCATTGGAGACTCCTGGAGTGGAGCCTGGCCCAAGGGACTATGGCAATACAGGAAATCATCTTTTCCAGGAGTTGGGAAAGTAGGGCCACTGACACTACATGTTCCCTGCATACCTTTAGTGCTAGTTCCCGGATACTGTTCTGCCGCTCTTGTGAAAGATAGACCAGGCAACCGACTGTGTCTATGATGGCGCCCAGGTGAAGGATTCGAGTTGAGGGAACCATGTGACTCTTTTGGAAGTTCACCAAAAATCCGTGCTGTTGGAGGACCTGTATCGCTAAATACAGGTCCGACTGGGCCGCCAGAAGGGAGGACAACTGGATGAGAATGTCATCCAGGTATCATTGAATGCATACTGGCACCAGTCTTAGGTGTGCCGTGAGCACTGCCAGGATTTTGGTGAATACTCTGGGAGCCGAGGAGAGTCCGAACGGAAGGGCCCTGTACTGGTAGGGTGACCCATGTAACAGAACCTGGGGAACCGCCGGTGGTTGGGAAGGATAGTGATGTGGAGATACGCTTCCATGAGGTCTATGGACATCAGGAAGTCTCCTTTTCTGATGCTGCCCAGGATGGACTGGAGCATTTGCATCTTGAATTTCCGGTATGCAATGTGGGAATTCAGAATTTTGAGGTCTAGAATCGCCCTCCATCCCCCCGAGGCCTTGGGGACCACGAAGAGGATGGAATAGAATCCCTGACCTTTCTGACCAACCGGCACCAGTTCTATGGCTCTTATGTCTAGAAGATGATGAATGGCCTCTTGCATGAGGTCCTGTTTGGTTGAATTGTGGGACTGGGGGCAAGAGATGAAGTGCCCCGGGGGGCTAGACATGAATTCCAGGGACAGGCCGAATCGGATGGTTTGGAGGACCCAGGAGTCTGTGATGGTGAGCTCCCACTGGTGGAAAAAGAGGGATAACCTGCCACCTATGGGAGGGGCAGCCTGGGACTCACTTGGACCTCCTGAAAGGGCAACCTCCCCCATGAAAGGGCCGCTTGCCCTGGTATTGTTGCCTGGGTCTGAACCCGGATCTGTCTGATGAACGATCCTATCTGGCCGTTAAGGGGCGGGGAAGCTGTGAGACTTCCGAGCCTGTTCCTGGCCGAAAGGACTGCTTGTGGGTGTACGGATAAGCGCGCTTGTCAGTCCGTCTGTTGAGATGTGTCATGACTTTCTTCTTGTCCCTATTCTTGGTTAAGTACGGATTTAGGGCCTCTCTGAACAAATGTCCCCCTTGATAAGGGGCTGCAGCCAGACCACTTGGATTTGGCGTCGGCTTGCCAATATTTGAGCCATAGCATCTGACAGGCAGAGACGTTGGAAGCAATGGACTTTGATGAAAATCTGGCCACCTGCAAAGTGGCATCAGAGGCATACTCTGTCGCTGTGATCAGCTTACTCAGATCCTGGTGAGTGCATAAGTCATGTGGAGGCATCCTGGCCTGAAGTTGACGGAGCCAGAGGAGAGAGGATCTGGTAAAGAAAGAAGCGCAAGTGGCTGTTTTTACCGCCCATGCTGCCGCCTGGTGGGTCCTGCGGAAGGCCATGTCCCATCTCCTGTCCTGTCTTCAGTGCCTCAAACAAATCTCCCGACATTGTGGATGAGGACACGAGTGGGGCCAAAGGATTGTCCACCTTTGGTACCTCCAGGGCGTCAGTCAAATCTGGTGCCGCTGTGAACAATTTTTTATCTGTTCCTCCCGGAGGTGGAAAGGTGCCCGGTGAGGTCTATTGTTTCCGAACTGTGCTTAGAAATAGGGATGGACAAGGGACATGGTGTTGTGTCGCCACCATCTCGAAGAACATCGGATTCGGATCCAAAGTGGATGGGGGGTCCGGCTGAGGGGGACCTATGTTGGCTGGCGTGCTGGCCTTGTGCAGAAGTGGCAAAAAGAGGGCCGGATTGAAGAGACCCCCAGGTGGAGGGGGTTCTGGAGGATCTTCCTCCTCCGACCATGGAATGTCGGGCTGGTCTTGGTCTGCGGGCAAAGAGGCTCCACTATACGAGGAGCGGGAAGATGAGGGGGGACCATGGTACACAGGGGGCCCTGATTGAGGAAGATAAGTTGGAGGTATGGCTGCCATTGGCTCCATCCCGGGCAAGCGATAGGACTGTGCGGCAAGTGCCCGGTCCACCGCCCGTGAGATCATGGCTTCAAGGTAATCGTCAGGAGGGGTGCCTGTAGGGTCAACCTCCCTGAGCCCTGCCGCAGTAGGGGTAAAGGTGGCCTCTGGACCGTGATCTGTCCCGGGAGGTGGGGTGTGTAATGGAATGGTCCTGTAGGGACCATATCCCCTGGGTAGAGGTCGAAGACCCCAGAGGATGGTCAAAGTCCAGGGTCCCCGCCTGTTCTGCTTCTGTCCTGGCCTGCCTCTGTGCTCTGGAGAACTCTTTTTCCAGCACCTGGTGCCTCCTGCTCGCCTGTTTTTCCGCCAACTTTGAGGATTTCCTGGAAATGGCCTTTGCCTTGGCCTTGATCCTGCCTGCCACCTCCTGTTTGGAGGATTTGTGCCTTTCCTGGCCAGAGGATGGGGATGCGGTGGTCTTAGGTTCAGGCACTGTGGAGTCTTCCATCCTGAAAGGAGCTATCTCAGGGAGCACTGAGAGGAAGCTCTGGCAGGGGATCGATTGGGGGTTGGGTAAAGCAACTGGAGCAGGGGAATTGTGCTGCTCTCCTGGCCACCTGACCAGTAACTCAGTGCTTCCGAGATGACCTGGAGGTGACGAGAGGGAGGTCAGTATGCCCGCCGATTGGGTCAATCTGCAGCAGAGGCTGTGACAACCAACTGGAGCACAGCCCAATGAAATCGCTCGGTGGCCAGGTCAAGAAAATGTTTGCACCAGAGAGGCTGAGTTGTTTGGGCGCAGAGGGGCCTATTTCCTGCCTTAAGTTGCCATCAGCTATGGAACCCTTGTGTAAGTGGCCCGCCATGTGCTCAAAATGGCGGCTGCAAGGCCTATGGACGGCAGCTAAAATGGCGGTTGTGCCTATGGATCCTGAGCGTGGAAGCGTACAGGATAGGGAAGAGGGCTGCCAGCGTGGGCTAGCGTTTATCAGATGTGGCCACGATGGAGGGGTGGGCTCTCAAACAAAACTGGAAACCGGCAGGTCCAACATTCCCCTCAGGCTAGGAGAACGGATGCGGCCAAAATGGCGCCCGTCTAATCCGGGATGCAAGGGGAAAGTCTGGAATGCGATCTTCGGCAATTGAGCTGAATTGCCAGCAAAGGTAATATGAATTGCCAGCAAAGGTAATATGCAGCCTTGAGAGAAGCCTCAGGACTCCCTCTGAGGATCAGCTACTGTGCGGTCCAAAATGGCAGCCGCGACAAACGGAGCGTAAAACTTGAGCCTGAGGCCAAGGGCCTCATGTGTCCTTATTGCGGCCCATTTGCGGCCGTTAAAATGGCAGCGTGATGAACGGAGCGGCAAAAAAATGAAGTCAAGGGATCTGAAAGGTAAGCTAAATGCTTAGCAATAGTATTTGCAGCGCTGATCCCAGCGCTGAAATACAGACAGGAGAAGGGTAGGAGGGGCAGAGGCTGAAGCCTCAGCAATGCTCCCCAGAGCCATGGGGCTAAACGAAGGGGAAAAGGAAAAAGGAAAAAAACACCCCCCTCCCTCAGAATTTTAGCAAACGATCTGGAGCAGCGCTGATCCCAGCGCTGCTGAGATAGTTTGTAAGGTTAGATGAAGAATCCACTAAGGGAATAAACTGACTACCTTGAAGACTTTGAGAGCCAAACCCGACACGTCTCGTAGAGCTGGAGACCAAGCTAAGACTGGGTTGTCCTAGCAACAGGGGGCATGACAAGTTTGGCTAACTTGGTCTCAAGAGCAGGCAGACAGAGAAAACCCATTGGTGGATTCTCCATCTCCTATGCTGGAGAAAAATGTGCATACTTTCTTTAGTTTTATTAATCTGATCTTTCCTGGTTGTGATGTAAATGTTAAGCAATTTTGTCCTCTTTTTAAGGGGAAAATATTTCTTATTTTCAGACATTTTTCTCCTAGTACTCTAATTGCTTTGCCCTGCATTAGATTTGCACTATATTAGATTTCTAATTAATCTTTTTAATTAAAAGGTTATTTGTGATTCAAGACCAAAATATAAGATATATTGCTATTTTAATTAATTTGTTTAAAAGAATATCTCAGCATACGACTGCAAGACTTACAACAATTTAAAATACCAACAGTAACAAAAGTAAAAGAATTATAACCACATCAACAAAGCACAAAGACATTAAAGTCTAATTCAAAAAACTCCCAATGTAGAAATCATACAAGAAATCTGTCTTAAGATCTTAACTCAAGATTTGAGGGTACAGCCAGATCTTTTAAGACCTTGTTGAAGGAAACAGTGAGAGCAAAAACAAATAAAAATAAATAAATAAAATGCCAAAGCCTTGGGAGATAAAAGAAACAATAAACAAATCTCTGCCCTGGAAAAGACTCTACCTTGATTCCTCATGGTATAAGAGAGAAAAGAGAAATTCTGTCAAATATTTTGTTATTATGCTCTGTAATAATAAAGTTCCAA
Organism: Protobothrops mucrosquamatus; assembly: GCF_001527695.2. Taxonomy (NCBI): domain Eukaryota; kingdom Metazoa; phylum Chordata; class Lepidosauria; order Squamata; family Viperidae; genus Protobothrops; species Protobothrops mucrosquamatus. The sequence continues at coordinate 390,133 of NW_015386659.1, read as the reverse complement.
TTACCTTTGTGGTATCTGATTCCTGACCTGGTCTACCTCAAAGGGCTGATGTGGCAATCTCAAGACCAACTTCTCTTACAATGCTGAAATACCTCTCAACTTATCTGCTGTTTGTTAAAAAGAACAGGTTTTATATGTTTTTTTCCTCAGTTAAATAATTGTATTGTTTGTAAAAGCTAAATTTATATTTTTGGTTCAGTGATAGCTCCCCTGAGTGCTAAAACTGAATAGAAGGACAGGATATAAATAAAATAAATAAATCAGCTAACTAGATTATGTGAGCAAATCAATCATGAAGCCATTAATAACATTAGAAACACATTTACCATAATGAATGAATTTATCTGCCAATTAAAAGTAATTAGGCAAGGGACTATCTCATTTTATAGGTATGCTTAGAAAGTCAGCTTTCCGGCAGGAATTTCAATAGGATTCTTAATTCTTAATATGCTGCTTAAATTATTATTTAGAATAGAAATCGGATTTTTTTACATAATTCTGAATATATTAATAAATGGGGTAATTGCTATTGCCCTTATTTTATGGATTGGAAATTTGAACTTTGACATGTGCAGTGAAAGAAACAATTAAGTTGAGTATGAAATTTTCCTGTCTATTTTATGTCTTTAAAATGTCAAAAATTCCTTTGTTTTTTGGAATAGTTACATTAATTGTTAAAGATATAACCTAATTCCTCTGTAAATCTAAACTCTAATCTTTCTCTTATCATTAGAAGTTTCTGGTATAGAAAACAAGGTATCATCTTCCAAACCAAATCTAATTCTCTCCAACATGAGTTTCAAATTTATTTAAAAGGATGTTCAAACTAACAAATTGTTGTTTGAAAATGTTGCATTCCTATTGCACCTGAGAAATATATGGTAGGAGAATGTTTTAATGAAAGAGAATGCTCTCACCTTCCTACATTCCTGGGGCTAGTACTATCTCAAAAAAGTTACAGTGCTTCCCAAAGTATCCTGTGAGAACATCTGTGGATGTCTGAGTTCATATACTAAATGCCCTCAACTGAAAACACATTTATTTCTAAATCTTAGCAATTTTTAAGGTGTAAGGACCTCAACTCTCAGAATTCTTCAGCCTCACATTAATTGGAAATGTTATGAATTGTACTCTGCACATCTTAAAATTGCTAACATTGGGAAACACTAGTCTAGAGGTTTGTTTAAGAAAAAAACAATTCACATCTTCATATTGCATCACATCGTCTGGTTTTAAGCAACTTCATGAGATGAGCAAGGGAAGGGTGTGGGGGCCTGCTGTATTTGACTAGTTTTTGTTAGCTACTTTTCCTGTTATGCAACACTTAGCTGTAGCTGTAATTTAGTCATTTTTTTTACCCACCCACTAAGGGCCAAATTGGTTCAAGTTATACAGCTTTATCAGCTACACCCATATGCAGGGTAAAAATACTGCCTTATTTTATAATTGGGAAGCTATGAGTTTTCTCTCCCAAACATAGTCTATTCTTTAAAGTCCTTTCTTCGGCCTAGATTTCCTGTCCCTGTGCTGGAATATTTGTAGTTTCAAGATTTATTTGAAAGGAGAGTAAAAGCACATTTACTTACAGCAAAGTAGTTTTTAAAATGTTAGGAAGCTCTTTAAAAATGTGGAGAAAAGCAGATTTGCTCCTTGTTTTTCTGGTACCTGAATGGCAAGCAAGGAGGATAACAGGCCAAACAAAAATCTCTGCAGGGTGTGTTCTTGTGCTTCTTGTTATCTTCACTAGTTAGAAGCAATAATTATTTAGAAAAATTCAGTCACCTAGCCAATCTTCAAGAACAAGACTTTAGGAACAAATGTTTAACAGGAAGAAAAACCTCAACTGCTTCTTCCCTCCCTCAAAACCTTTGTGCTTTTGAAAAATTGGGACTGACACCTTCCAGTTTACAGTTTTTCCTCGGCATCATCTTTGTGTCCCAAGATCTGCATGTAGATTTTCCCCTTTATGAAATTGTCAAAAGCCCACATTTCTGTCTAAAAAAGTGGCAGATCTCAAGAAGCTTGTATGACTTTCTCTCACAGAAATGGTCACACAAGTGAGTTACAATTATTAAGCAAAGATGTTTGGGTGTAAAATCAAAAGGACAATAAGTTTTTGCCCGGCATTTCTCTTTGCAGTATGTAGCTACAAAACATCTTTTACTGATGCTTCTATAGGAGCACTCCTGATGGATTCTGCATGTCTGTTCCAAGGATATAATAGTTCTTTCTTTGTGATGTTATTATTTAACCTTACAACCACATTCTCTTTAATGATGCCTAGTACAGGCAATGATTCTTCTCAGAGATGGTAAACATCTCTCTTATATTGATCTGCACAGACATAAGCCTATGGCATGCTGTAACCCAAAGACTCCTTATCTTTGGAGATATGTGATTGGAGATAGGTTTTTAATTTAAGGAGGAAGTCAGACTGAAAACTGTGCTGTAGATTACCTGTTGGTTTATCTATTGAATGGTGAACCTTTGTGGCTCAGCAAGTCAAAAATTTGGAAAACACCTAACTTGATTGTGCTGGTTTGTTACACATCCCCCACAACAAAACAAAAACAATTCTATATCTCTATCCCACATATACATATATCTAGGCCACCCTGAACAGTGGCACTCAGCAGCAGTGTTGAAGCTGGGCCTGAATTTGAGATTTGACTTCAACTTCAGCCCTAGCACTATTCTGCCATTCAAAAAGGCCACTTTGTGCTATTGCTTAAAAGCACAATTGCTTCCATGGCCCAGTGCTCCCCAGAATTTGCCACCATATCTTTCAGGCAGTATCCTTCAGGCACCATACTTTCAGACAGAATGAGTTTAGGACATACGAGGCATTCATTCTTAAAATACCTTCAAAGAATGCTCTTCCATGGCCTCTGTTGCTTCTGAAAGCCACACAAAAGCATGCCCCGTTTTGTCTGGAGAGCACACCCCATTCTCCTGCAGCCTCTTAAAATCATTGAGAATGGGGTGTGCTTTTGAAAATAGTATTGGTGAATGTTGGTGTGTCACCCAAAATGTTGTGAGTTATCAGCTTTGACACACATGTCATAAATTCACCATCATTGGTCTAGGTTATTATCCTTATCAACTGTAACAGCAGCGTTATTCCTTCATGCTGTAATTACATAACAGTCATACAGCTTGATTATTCAATGTCATGTTGAGAGCTTTATCTGTGTTTGCTAATCAAAAGCTACTAAACATCAATGATCTCAGAGAAACTAAGGCTGAATTTTCTTTTTTGTTATTTTTTTTCTCACAAGCAGGAGGTTCATCCATGCAGATCTTTAACCTTTTCCCTGATATCTTATCTAGCCTATTAGATCTAGTTGATGCAAATCATTTGTCACTTGGAGTGGGAAGATTCTTATTGAGGAGTATCATACTGCTAATTAAAATATTAGCTCCTGCCTCCAACTCAATCTTGTTCTTACTTTAGCAGGTACTAAATACTACATCCACTAGACTAGAACATTCACAACTTTTTTCCCAGCATCAATACACTTACTAATTGTTAAACAGTTTAGATAACAAGAATATAAATTTCCTGGGTCTATGACAACTCACTACCACCTGACAGTGGGACACCTCACTCCAACAACACACTGAGGGAACAACTCACCGAGAACCTGCGCTCTCCACTCAGGTTTCATAAGGCAGCCCAGCTTAAGGGAGGTAAAGGTTCTTGCTGGCCTGCACTCTTTCTCAAAATGCTTCCTCACCTTGCTTTCCAATTGTCTGCTGTGAAAGGTGGGATAAGTGGGAGTCATTGTTCCATGCTCATGCTTGGCTCCTGGGTAGGGAAAGGGGCAAGCAGGGATGATGACAGGGCAACTTGCTCCTAATGGTCATCACTGTGAGGGTTCTTCCCACTGAAAGGTCCAGCCTGCAACAATGACTCCCACATAGCCCTCCTGCACTTCTTTTCCAGAGGTGTCCTCGTCTCACTTTTCAGCGTTCCCCCCTCCTCCACTATGAAAGGCAGACTAAATGGAAGTCATTGTTCCAAATTGAGCCACCCAGTCATTGTCCCTATTTGCCCCTCTCTCTGCCTGAGACCTGTCAGGGTCCAGTGCAGCATGTCGAAGAAGAGGTCCTTCTTCCCAAGCCCAGGCACAATTGGCAGTTTCCCAACTCTGATACAGATAAGTCCCCAAGCTTGGAATGGTGTGTGTGTGTGTGTGTGAGTGAGTGAGTGAGTGAGTGTACATGTGCAGGCGGGCAGAACAATGACTCCCGCTTAGCCCACCTTGCAGGGGACGGCTGGAAAGAGAAGGGAGGAAGTCTTCGGAGAAAAACTGCAGGCTGGCAGGAGCTTTCATCTCCCTTAAGCCAGGCCAGCTTTGGAAACTGGAGTGGAACGCCTAGGCTCCTGGCAAGTTGTCCCTGCAGTGAGTTGGTCAAAATAAGATGTCTCACAGCAAGATGACAGTGATAATTGGTTATGGCCAGGTGGCAGCAGCCAGGTGACCATGGTGAGTTATCCCATTCTGTAATTTCTTGCCTCATTGTTTCTATATTTGATTGTATAGTATTGAACACTTGTTGTTTCATAGATATTATTTGAACTTAACATTATTTTGTTTGTAAAAAGTCCAATCTTAAGAATATTATGGGAAATGTATATATATATATATATGTGTGTGTGTGTGTGTGTGTGTGTGTGTTTGTGTATAATGCTTCCAGAAGCGGTGAATGCTCCAATGCTGGAAGTTTTTAAGAAGAGACTGGACAGCCATTTGTCCGAAATGGTGTAGGTTTCCTGCCTGAGCAGGGGGTTGGACTCGATGACCTCCAAGGTCCCTTTCAACTTTATTATTATTATTATTATTATTATTATTATTATTATTATTATTATTATTATTATTATTATTATTATTATTATTATTATTATTATTATTATTATTATATGCATATCTCTGTGTGTTTTTGTGTGTGTGTATATATCCAAGCATCCCTCTTATATTCTCTTCCCTTCTTTTTCTCTTTGTGATAGTCACTAAGCACTACTGATACTGTAGCAAGCTCTATATTATTTTTTTAAGTTGTAAAACCTTTTGTACAAATGGAGATATTATATTTAAAAAACCTAGAATATTGCAAATAATCTTCTGTTGTATTACTGATCAAAATATAATATACTCAGTAAATGTAATGTCAATAATGATCATCAGATTTTGGGATAAAATTTGGAAAGATGGTTGAGCAAATATATACTAAACAAACAGCTAGGGTAATTATAAATGATGAAATGACAGAAAAAATTTATATAACCAAAGGAGTAAGACAAGGATGCCCACTTTTTCCTCTTCTATTTATTTTATCATTAGAAATACTCCTGACAAAAATCAGAGAGGACCAAAAAATAAAGGGTTTAAAAATTAAAAAGGAAGAATATAAGGTCCAAGCCTTTGCTGATGATTTGGTATTCATTTTGGAAGATCCATTAGAAACCGGCCTTAAATTGATTAAAAAAATAGAAGAATTCGGTGAGGTAGCCGGACTTAAGATCAATAAGAATAAATCCAAATTAATAACCAAAAATCTTACAGAGGCACAGGAAAGTGAACTGGAAGATAAAACAAAGATAAGTGTAACTAAGAAAATAAAATATTTAGGGATCTGGCTTACAGCGAAGTGCTCATCGATTAAGGAGGATAATTATGATAAAATATTACACCAGATAAAAAAAGATTTAGAAAATTGGGAAAATCTACAAATTTCAATTTTAGGGAGGACCGCTATGGTCAAAATGAATATATTGCCAAAAATATTATTTCTGTTCCAATTTATTCCATTAAAATTAAGGAAAACATTTCTTCAAGAATTAAATAAATTGGTCACTAAATTTATATGGCAAAGGAAAAAACATAGGATTAAATTAAAACTCTTGCAAGATATGAAAGATAAAGGGGGATTGGCGTTACCAGAGTGGGAAATATACTACCAAGCATTGAGCCTAACTTGGCTAAAAGAATGGATGGAATTGAAAAATACCAGAGTTTTAACAATAGAAGGACATGACTTGCAAGCGGGGTGGCATGCATTCCTGTGGGACAAAAAATATAAAATACACAGATACTTTCAAAGACACATAGTTAGGAATGCATTGCTACAGACTTGGGAAAAAATAAAACAAAAACATTATATAAGAATTCCAATGTGGTTATCCCCAACAGAAACTTTGAAACACCCAAACCTACTGGATATAAATAAGATAATTAGATACAAGGCACTAGTAAACGAACAGGGAAATCTGAAAACAAAACAAGAATTGGAACGAGATATAGGCAGAGAGATTGACTAGTGGACATTTACACAAATTCAATCTAAATATACAGAGGATAAAAAATTATATGAAATACAAAAAGAGCCACAAGAATTGGATAAAATTATACATGGAACAGAAATAAAATTAATTAGCAATTTATATAAATACTTATTGAGATATAAAATGGAAGACGAGATTGTCAAAGACACAATGATTACATGGGCAAAAAATTTCGGATATAACATAGAATTGGAGAAATGGGAAAAAATATGGGAAACAAACATAAAATTGAGTATGTCTTACAATTGAAGATGTTTTACAGATGGCATCTTCCACCAGCAAAGCTTGCCAAGATGTTCCAGAACAATTCGCCAACATGTTGGAAATGTAAAAAAGTATATGGAACATATTATCATATATGGTGGACATGCCCAGTTGCGAAAAAATACTGGACTAAAATAAGAAGATGGATGGAAGAAATAATAGACCAACCCGTAGACTGGAAACCAGAGATCTTTCTGCTGGGTATTTTAAACAGAAAATATAGTAAAGAAATACGGTACTTAATTCTACATATAACAACGGCAGCAAGAATAGTATATGCACAGTTCTGGAAAAATGAGAATATACCATCAAAGGAAGAAGTGATAAGAAAAATCCTGGACTGTGCTGAGATGGACATATTAACAAAAGAGATAAAAGAAAAGGAAGACACAGAGTATTATCTAATATGGAATAAGTGGTATGACTGGTTGGAGATTAGAAATAATAAATGAGAATAAATGTGGAAAGGTCAAAAATGGAAAATGTGTGTATAATAATGTGTAGTAATAATAATATGTATTATTTTTAGTATGAAGTATAGTATGAAGGAAGAAAAATGCAAACAAGAAATAACGGGACAACAAGGACAAATATATCTAAAGAAGAATAAGGGGGGGAAAATGTAAATAATAGAAGATTACCGTTACGAATTTGCTGTTAAAAAAAAAAGGAGGAGTATACACTGTGTGTGTATGTGTGTTATGTTTTGTTGTTTTAAAAAAAAATAAAAAAAAATAATGATCATCAGAATAAATCCAACTACAGATATTTGCGCCACAATAAAAATATAAGTAAATCCTCCCACCACAATTTCCAACAAAACACCTGTGCTTTAAAAAATAATTCAATAGAGGAACACTTAAAATGCACAATTATATTCTTGCAATACAGAAAAAGTTTGACATGCACTTTTTCTCCTTACATGCTGATAAAGACAGAAATTGTTAATGCAAGAAACACACAAAGGGAAAAAAGGATGAGTGAGTACATCTCTCAGTTTTATCCAACTTTGCAGTCTTATTGTTACCAGTATTCTTCAGAAGACCTTCACCCAATTCAAATCAAGCTCATATTACTTACCTCTGAAGGCCCCGAGGCCCATGATGGTAGCTGAGATAGCCTATAGGAGTTCCTAAACCAGTCTGGATAAAATCAGGACCACAAGGAGAATGCTGCTGAAATACACAGTTTTTACTCTGTCTGGTTTGACAGACAGGGTAGACTGCTAATGGAAAAGCCTTCATTGCAACAGTGATACAATACCCAGCAATGTGTGGAAATGCAAAATGTGGGTGAAACAGAGCAAATTAAAGTAAAAGAAACATGTCAGCATGGAGAAAATTATGAGTCTTTAGGATTTTGATAAGCACAATAGAAATTCCCACATAGCCATGGATGAAATCAATCAAACCAGCCAGAAATTTGTATTGTCCTTTTCTAGAAAGATTTTTAGTTTTTCTAAATATGCCAGCACACTTAGTTCTAATGGCTAGCACCTTCTAATAATATTTTCTTTCATGATCACTTGTTTCCATTCTTTGTTTAAAGTCAGCCCGCAGCAGCCAGATGGAATAATTCATAAAATAGTGATATGACTGTCTACATACTTCCAGCTGCTCACTGTTCTAGAGACATCCCTCACTTCCATGTCATTGGATGCATCTAATCTCCTAATTATGTGTTATGCTCTACAAATAAAGAACTTCCTATGGGAGGTGCTTCCCATTTAAAAACTCAAAACTTTATTATCTAATCTTTCTATTCTCAATAAAAAACATTATTATCAGTAAACCACTTACCAGAAACCATCTTTGTGATAACTTTAAAAAGTAAAGATTGGGAATTGGAGAGCTCAGAATTCTCTAAGTGCCTGCTGTCCTTTCCAACAGAAAGTCACATTCAAGCAAAATGTAGAACAATTCACTTTGGTGAGGAAGATGATGATGGGAGCTTTGGTTCTCCTTTCTGATGTGATATGTATATTTTTGGCCATTACTTGCTGAATACCAATTGCTGTTCTCACCAATTGTCTGTATTCCTGGATTTATCCTGATTGAACTACTGGCTGTGGCCCAGGATATTAAGATCACAGGAGCCATAACATCACTGATATATTTCCCTCTCAAAACAGCTTATCTCTTCTTGAACAACCTCCCAAATATTCAACTAGCAATTAAGCACCTAACTGACAATGTTCACGTTGAAGAAAAATTAGGCATTTCTTGTTAGGTTGCAATCCTTAATTTAATTACCTATCATAAAACAATTTAGTAGGACTTATAGGTAGTCCTTGACTTATAACCTCAATTGAGCCAAAAATTTCCATTGCTAAGCAGCTGTTAAGTGAGTTTTGCACCAAAAGAGCCATGCTGGTGCAGTGGTCAGAGTGCAGTATTACAGGCTAATTCTGCCAACTGCCAGCAGTTCAACTTTAGAATAGAATAGAATAGAATAGAATAGAATAGAATAGAAGGGACCTTGGAGGTCTTCTAGTCCAGTCCCCTGCTCAAGCAGGAGAATCTATAGTATCATCTCAGACAAGTGACTGTCTAGCCCAGTGATGGCGAACCTTTTAGAGACCGAGTGCCCAAACTGCAACCCAAAACCCACTTTATTTATTGCCGGCTGCCAGGTGGGCATGGCCCACTGGGTGGGCGTGGCTATGGTGATCATGGCAGACTAGATGAGTGTGGCCAAGGTGGGTGTGGTTACCTCGATGTTGCTCATGGGGAGGGATGCCTGTGGGCCGGGCAGGGTTTGGGGAGATCCAGGGGCTCTCTGGCAGGTGGGGCGGTGGGCAGGAGGCTGGTCCTGCAGGGTGAGGTGAGGCAAGGTGAGGCAGGGCAGGGGTGCCATTGTCGCAGGGCAAGGCGAGGCAGTGGTCAGGGCGGCGGCTGCCTGACACCATCGGCGCCCACACACAGAGGCCAATGAGTGCATGGGGGCCGACAATGTCCGTCAGCAGCCACAGCCTGCCGGCCCCTTGACCGGCGCACTCTGGGGCTCCGCAGCCCACTGCCAGCAGTTCAGAGAAGCTGCCTCTGAGCTGGACGGCCAGCTGACCGACAGCTGAGGAGGCGATGCAGTGGGTCGTGCCCAGGAAAAGGAGAGCATGTGAGCCAGGAGGGACAGGATGGGGGGGGAGGAAAACTAGCTGTGCTCGGATGCATCTGGCCACATGGGAGCTTGGCAAGTTAGCGGGCGGCTGGTTGAAGAGGGATGATTGCCATCTCTAGGGCATGGCACGCGTGCCCATAGAGAGGGCTCTGAGTGCCGCCTTTGGCACGCGTGCCATAGGTTCGCCACCACTGGTCTAGCCTCTTCTTAAAAATCTCCAGTGATGGAGCACCCACGATTTCTAGAGCGCCCACTGGTTAATTGTTCTCACTGTCAGGAAGTTATTCCTTAATTCCAGATTGCTTCTCTCTTCGATCAGTTTCCAACCATTGTTTCTTGTCCTGCCCTCTGGTGCTTTGGTGAACAATGTGACTCATCTTCCTTGTGGCAGCCCCTCAGATACTGGAATACTACTATCTTGTCTCCCCTATTTCTTCTTTTCTTTAGACTAACCAAACCCAAGTCCTGCAGCCATTCTTCATATATTTTAGTCTCCAGGCCTTTGATCATCTTAGTTGCTCTTCTCTGAATTTTTTTCCAAACTCTCAACATCTTTTTTGCAATATGGTGATATAGGGCCCATTGTTCCAGTTTGTCAAGATCTTTTTGGATCCTGAGTTTGTCTTCTGGGGTGTTGGCTACTCCTGTCAGTTTGGTGTCATCTGCAAATTTGATGAGTCCCCCTTCAATTCCCTCATCTAAGTCATTTATGAAGATATTGAAGAGTACTGGGACTAAGACAGAACCTTGTGGTACCCCACTGCTTACTTCTCTCCATGTGAGTGTAGTGCCATTGAGGACTACTTGTTGAATATGGTTTGCCAGACAGTTACAGATCCATCTGGTGGTGATGTTGTCTATTCCAGGGCTTTTCAACCTTTTCACCCATTGTACCACTTTTAGAATATGGCAATATCCGAGTACCACCAGTCGCCTAGCAAGATGTCATAAACCTCCTCCTGTCTGAGGTTTTCATTGTTGTGAGCATTTCTGTTGAGGATTGGCAGCGGGGGTGGGGTGGGGGTGTTTGGTTCCCCCCCCCCCGTCTGCTGGGTGGTTGCAGCAGGTTTTGGTCACTTCACATGACCCTGGGACACTGTGACCATCATAAATATGAATCAGTTGCCAAGCATCTGAATGTAAATCACAAGACCCTGGAGATGCTGCAACATTCCAGCTGATCGGCGCTTCTTCTGGGCTCAGCAGAAGCACCAGGATCAGTGCCGAGCTCCAGCTGGAGCCTGGCGTTGATCCTGGCCCTTCCGCTGAGCCCTGACAGTCCCGAAGAAGTGCCGATCAGCTGGAAAGCAGCACTGATCCTGGCGCTTCCGCTGAGCCCTGCAGCTCCAGCTGTCTCTCGCTCAGGCTTGTGCGGTGCTGCCACCGGTTCAGCTCATTCTCCTCCCCCGCTACCACTTTTCTAGGATGGTCGCGTACCACCTGCTAGGTGCCAATGTACCACAGGTGGTACCCGTACCACTGGTTGAAAAGCCCTGATCTATTCTACCTTTTTCTAGCTTACCAAGGAGTAGGTTGTGGTCTACTTTATCAAATGCCTTACTGAAATCTAAGTATACTACATCCACAGCATTTCGCTGTTCTACTAGTTTAGTCAGTTTATCAAAGAATAAATTAAGATTGGTTTGGCATGATCTGTTTTTAACAAACCCATGCTGGCTACTAATAATTTTGCTTGCTTCTAGTTGTTCGCAGATCTGTTTTTTGATTATCTTTTCTAGGATCTTCCCAGATATTGATGTTAAACTGATTGGTTTGTAGTTTCCTGGGTCTGTTTTTTTTCCATTCTTGAAGATGGGAACCACATCAGCCCTTTTCCAATCCTCAGGTACTTCCCTGGTGCTCCAGGATTTATGAAAGATATGGTACAATGATTCTGAGATAACATCTGCCAGCTCCTTCAGAACTAAATAAATGATTGTAAGTTGAGGACTATTTATATTGAAATTTTCTTAGGATTCTGAGGAGTTCAAAGTCAGGAATTCAGATGTACACATTTTCTAAAAGTAAGAATAGGAATACAAAAGCAAAAGAACAGACACTTCAAAACAGGGGAGATGATGAATTTTTCAAAACAGAGAAGAAAAGGCCAAGAACTCTTGTAAATTATTGTAAACTGACACTTTGTAACAGGGAGAATATTTAATTTTTACAAATTTTTAATTTTTTTAGCAAAGAAACAAAGAAAAAAGTAATGGAGATAGAGACTAACACTATAACGATTTACAAAGTATGCCATATGTTTTAGCTTATGCCCACAGAAGACCTAAATTATATATGTATCAAATGTAAATCATATGAATTACTAAAAGAAAAAGTAAAGGGTCTAGAAGCAACTCTAGCCACTCTGAAACTCAATGAACAAAGTGAGAAATCCAAACTTAAAATACCCCAAAATAAATCACAATAGGTAGCAAATAGCTTCTAAAAAATGATCTCATATATGAACATGAAGAAAACCGATACACCCAAATTGAACACAAAAGGGAACAAACGGCTTCTATAAAAAATGACCCTACATATGTATCTAAAGAGCAAGAGCAATAGAAAAATGTCACTTTTAGAAGAAAACAACAACCAAGAGTAAAGCCCCTAATATTTACTTTAGCCCACTCCAATGAAGCCTCTCTGCAACTGAACAATTGCTTTCATAGCCTCTCCCTGGAAGAAAATATGCAGACACCTATAAAAGTGCAGTCATCAATAGTTTCTAAAAAGGAGACACAACCTAGCATTCCAGTGATAGGAAGAATAGTATCCCAGACTTCCCTAGGAAAAAAAGGTGAATATTGGTAATAGGTGATTCAATTTTTTGCAGAACAGAAACTACAGGTAGTCCTCGAGTTATGAGTGTAATGGAGCCTGTCCATTCCACTTGTAACTTGAAAACTCATGGGAATGAATCTCATACCTCGAACGAGATTACTTCCTTGCTCATTAAGACGCACACAGCCTGTTAAGTGAACATGAGATATCTCAGGGTGGGGAAGGGCATGGAGGACCTAGTGACAGAACAGGCCCCCAAGGCCTCCCCGATCCACTAAGATACCTCATGTTTACCCCTCCCTTCCTGCCATGCCAGACTCACCTTGAAAAGATCCATCTCCTCTCTGCTGCAATTCCTGCTGCCACCTGGATCTGAGACTGGGGGATGTTTCTGCATGCTTCCAGAGGCTGGATTGTGGTGTCAGAGGCCTTTTCCAGACTGTTGCCATCTGGATTTGAGGCCATGGATTGCTTCCGTGGCCCTCCAGTGGCCTGTTTTTAAGTGACAGTGGCCTGGAGAAGGCAGTGGCCTAGAGAAGGCCTCTGGCACCCGGATTGGGCTACCAGAGGCACGTGGAAATGTCCCCCGCCTTAGATCCAGGCAGCAGTGGCCTGGAGAAGGCTTTCAGCACCCGGATTTGGCCACCAGAGGGCTGCAGAGGTGCCCCTTGGCCTCAGATCTAGGCAGCAGCAGCCTGGAAAAGGCCTCTGATGTCCCGATCCAGCCTCTGGAAGCATGCAGAAACGTTCCCTGGCTTTGGTTCCATTCTGTGTTGCAGAGAACAGAGGCCTAAAGTACCATGAGAACACGCAAGATCAGTAGTGGGAGATCTTGCCTCACTGATTTCATGTGATCTTGTGTTACTTTAGGCCTCCATTCTCTGCAAACACACCAAAGGCCTGGAACAGCCAAGAAAGTGAAGGATCTCGATCTTCGCAGGATGAGTATTGAATGCCTGGTACCTAGGGAGACCCTGGGTGGGGTTGGGGAGGGAGGGAATAACCAGGGTGAATGTTGCAAAGCCTGTGCAGTCACTTGTAAGGGCGAACGACTGCCATAGTGCTGCAATATTCATAATTTCAGGACTTGCTCATAAGCACTAGGGGCACTTATCATGTAACTTCGAACGAACATTAATTGAATGCTCGTAACTTGGGGATTACCTCTATAGTCTACAGATCAAACAATCAGTCTAGGGAGGTATGTTATCTCCCTGGAGCAAAAATCAAGTATAACTGAAAACCTTATTAAAATAATCAACCCATAGATTATTACCCCTTTCTTCTCCTACACGTGGGGACCAATGATACAACAGTGAATCTGAAAACAATAATAACAGATTATGAACAGCAGGGAAGAAAGTTAAAGACCTAGGAGCACAAGTGGTGTTTTCATCTATACTTCCAACAAAAGGCCAACATCCAATGAGGGAGCAAAGGATTTTAGAAATGAATCACTGGCTTAAAAACAGATGTCGTCAACAGAACTTCCTAGACCATGGCCTGCATTACCTACATGAAGTGCTAAGGGCAAGGAATGGACTGTACCTCACAAGAACTGGAAAGAATATATTCAGAAAATGACTGGCTCATCTTATCAAAAGGGCTTTAAACTAAAATGGGGGGGGGCAATCTTCATGACCTTTAGAACCTCTTTCCAAGCAAAAATCACTAAATAACTAATCACAAAAGGAGATACAGAATAAAGAGAAAGAAGAAATAAAATAAACATAATGAAGTAGAGAGTGATGGAAAGAATATAAACCCCAGTTACAAAGTAGGAGATGTAAGAAACATACCCAAAACCCATAAAGGACTCAGATGCCTAGACATTAACACTCAAAGTTTAGGGAACAAATAGGATGAACTTGAAATACTAGTACATGAAGGCAGATATGATATAGTTGCCATTACTGAAACTTGGTGGGATGAAACTCATGACTGGATTGTACTGATGGAAGGATACAAACTATTCAAAAGAAACAGATCTAACAAAAGAGGAGGTGAAGTTGCATTATATATAAAAAAATCATTACATCTCTACAGAAATACACAAAACCAAGGATGAAAATCTCCTAGAATCCATATGGGTCAATATAAAAGGGAAAAAATGACATTCCTATAGGCGTATATGACACCCAACCAAGCAGAAGATGTGTGTATGTAAGAAACATATCACAGTAGTAATGGGACACTTTAACTATCCTGATATCAACTGGGAAACAAATTCTGCAGCAAATGGGGGATCAAACAGATTCCTAACAAACTTAGCTGAGAACTTTGTCATTCAAAAGGTAGAGGAGGGAACTAGAGAAAAAGCCAAGCTGGACCTAATCCTTACTAATTGAGAAGACGTGAGAGAGGGATTTGAAATTGCCATAACCTTGAGCGAGAGTCACCACATCAGATTAGAATTCAATATAATTAGAATTCAATATAATTAGAATTCAATATAATGCAATATAACCCAACCAGTGCATTAAACTTTATAAGAGTTGATTTTAACAAACTCAGAAAGAGCCTAAAAAAAATTCCATGGATAAAAATCCTGAAGGGGAAAACAACTCAAGAAGTGTGAGAAACTCTGAAAAATATTATTACAAAAGCCCACCGAACATAATACCACTGAAAAAGAAAAACAAGAAATCGAAAAAAACCTAGCATGGTTGCACAAAGACTCCTCTGATAAACTGAAAGACAAAAAGGACAAATACAAAAAAAAAATGGAAAGAGGAAGAGTATAAGTATACGGCCCAAATCTACAAAGATAAAGTCAGAAAATCAAAGGCTCAGAATAAACAAAGACTTGCAACAAAAGTCAAATGTAATAAAAAAAATCTTTCAACATATAAATAAGAAGAAGAAAAAAATCAAAGAAACAGTCAGTCCACTAAAGAGAGAAGATGGCAAAGAAGTAACCAGGCAGTAGAGTTAAAGCTGCTTAACTCATTCTTTGCATCAGTCTTCATGCAAAAGGAAGCTATAGTTCAAACTACCAAAAACATAACTGTAAAAGACAGACTAGAAATAAAAATTAAAATAAGCAAGAATATCTGTCTGATCTTGATGAATATAAACCACTGGGACCTGATGGATTATATCCCAGAGTTCTGAAGGAGTTGGCAGATGTTATCTCAGAACCATTATACCATATCTTTAAAAAAATCCTGGTGCACTGGGGAACTACCAGAGAACTGGAAAATAGCTGATGTGATTCCATTTTCAAAAAAGGAAAAGAAAAAAAAAGCAGACCCAGGAAACTACAGACCAGTCAGCCTAATATCAATACCTGGGAAGATCCTAGAAAAAAATAATCAAAAAACAGATCTGTGAACATTCTAGAAACAAATAAAGTTATAACTACTAGCCGGCATTGGTTTGTTAAAAACAGATCATGCCAAACCAATCTTATTTCATCCTTTGACAGAGTGGCTAAATTAGTAGACCAGAAAAATGCTGTGAACATAGTATATTTAGACAGCATCACCACCAGGTGGATTTGTAACTGGCTGACAAACTATACTCAAGAACTCATCCTTAATGGTACTATATCTACATGGAGGGAAATAAGCAATGGGGTACCAGAAGGTTCCGTCTTAGTCCCAGTACTCTTCAATATCTACCTATATGACTTAGATAAGGGAATTGAAGGGGAACTCATCAAATTTGCAGATGACACTAAGCTGACAGGAATAGCCAATACCGCAAATCCAAGCTCAGATCCAGAAATATCTTGACAGACTTGAACAATGGGCCCTATCCCAGGGCTTTTCAACCTTTTCACCAATTGTACCACTTTTAGAATATGGCAACATTCGAGTACCACGAGTCACCTAGCAAAGCGTCAAAAACTTGATGAACAAAAAATGGAAAAAAGTGATAAAGTACAGGTAGTCCTTGACTTGCAACAGTTTGTTTAGTGACTGTTCAAAGTTACAACGGCACTGAAAAAAGTGAGTTATGACCATTTTTCACACTTATGACCGTTGCAGCATCCCCAGGGTCATGTGATTTACATTTGGATGCTTGGCAACCGATTCATATTTATGATGGTCACATTGTTCCATGGTCATGTGATCACCTTTTGCAACATTCTGACTAGCAAAGTTAGTGGGGAAACTAGATTCACTTAACAACCATGTTACTAATATAATCTCTCTCTCCCTCTTTCTTTCTCTCTCTCTCCCTCTCTCTTTCTCTCTCCCTCTTTTTCTCTTTCTCCCTCTCTCTCCCTCCCTCTCCCTCTTTCTCTCTCCCTCTCTCTTTCTCCCTCTCTTTGTCTCTTTCTCTCTCTCTTTCTCTCTCTCTTTCTCTCTCTCCCTCTTTTTTCTCTCCCTCTCTTTCTCTCCCTCTCTTTCTCTCTCTCCCTCTTTCTCTCTCTCTCTCCCTCTTTCTCTCTCTCCCTCTCCCTCTTTCTCTCTCTCCATTTCTATTTCTCTCTTTCTTTCTCTCTCCCTCTTTCTCTCTCTCCCTCTTTCTCTTTCTCCCTCTTTCTTTCTCTCTTTTCCCCTCTTTCTCTCCCTCTCTTTCTCTCTCCCTCTCTTTCTCTCCCTCTCTTCCTTCCTCCCCCCCTCCCCCCTCTCTGATTGGGATCGATTTGGAGGTGCGGAGGGGAGGGGAGTGGCCGAGGCCTGCCCGTGTGACCTTGAAGCGGCCACCTTTGGAAGTACCAACGCTGCTCCAGCCAGGCTCGAGCCGGGTAGAGTGGGCGATGGGAGAGGAGCGGGCCGATCGCCTTAATGGGAGCCGGGACTCCAGCATGCCTTCCTGGCCAGCGGGGCCTACAGTAGCGCTGGGATTGTGCAGCTCCCCTGGAAAGGGACTTCCTGGCTGCACTTCTCAGGGGGCGGGGCACCTGGGCACAGGGCCAATCAGGAGCCCTGCGAGGGGGCAAGCCTGCATGAAGAGCTATGCCCTTTCTGTGGGGGAGGGACACGATAAGGGAGCCAACCAATCACGGGATGTAGATTCTGATGGGTGCCTGAGCCGAGGCACCGGCGATCGCCTCGAGCCGCCGCGGCGGCCCGATGAGACCGCGCTGCACCCAACAGGCAGCGCATAGTGGCCAATGAGTGCCAGGCGGGGGGTGGCGCTTGAGGGGTGGCTACTGAGTGTGTGGCACCATTGTGGCTGTCAAGCCCTGTGGGCTTGACATTCCTACGAGGGGGGAACCCACGCAGCCAGCCGCCGGAAATGCCACGCACGAGGAACAGCTGATGGCAGCCTACCGGGTGGTATGCGGGACTCCGGTGCACCCCAGGATGGCTCACCGGCGCCTGGTTAGAGCAGCTGGCTGGCAGTCCATTGTGGCCGGCTCCATAAAATTTAATGTGGAGAAAAGCAAGGTTTTACACCTAGGCAGGAAAAATCAAAGGTACAAGAGCAGATTAGGCAAAACCTGGCTAAAAATAATAAGTGTGAGTGGGACCTTGGAGTCCTAGTGGATGATCACTTAAATATGAGCTAGCAGTATATGGCAGCAGCCAAAAAAAGTAATACAAGCCTTGATTGTATAAACAGAACCATAGAATCAAAATCATGTGAAGTATTAGTACCGCTTTGTAAATCCTTAGACCGTGTTTCCCTGAAAATAAGACCTATCCCAAAAATAAACCCTAGCTTGATTTATATGCGTAAGCATAATATAAGCCCTATCCCCAAAATAAGCCCTAGTTAAGAGCCTGCACAGCTGGCCACCTGCCCATTCTGTCTGGTTGTTCGTGGTGCTGCCGCCATGAGGTGAGGTGAGGAAGGTGGGGGAGGGGATGGAGCTGCTCCATGCACTCCGCACCCACTTACCTCAGGGCCCCCATAGCCAAGACTCTGCAGCCAAGAATGGAGCTCTGGGTTGATGCACACGTTGTCCCCTGGGCTCTGTTTCACTGGCAGAAGCCTTTCCTGAAGATGGTACGTAAACATTTCTTTTTCAGAGATTCAGAGAAAATATAGTTATAACCAAACACCCCTCCTAAATTCCTCGTTTTAAATTAATGGGGATACAACTAACACTTTAACAATCTGGAATGTATTTAAGGCACTGATTAGTGGGCCTATTGTTGGTTTTGCTCCCCCCTTCCCATATAGAGTTATCTAGAAGTAGATATTCTAAGTTAGGACAAATAGTTCAGGAGTTTTATTATATGCCAGAGACATTACAGACAAATCATATCATGTGAAGTTTAAATTTGGACTTTTGCATTCAGAACAATTTGAATAATATTTGAAATGTACTAATGAAAAAATATTGGGAATCTGAAAAAAAAACAAGAATGGTAATAGTCTACTATTTAAAAGAACAGAAACAATAAAGCATTATCTGAAATCCAGATTAATGATGGATATTTTTGTAACAACACATTGTTGCTATGACCATTATATTCAGTTACTGTATATCCATTAGACATATTAATAACAGAACATGAAATTATTAATTTCCTACAACATACTGAAATGGAAGCCATTTCTCAGAAATTTAAAAATAGACAGGCATAACCATTGATATTTTAAAAGATTATAGATGATCTAATAGAAAACTCCCAGACAGGATAATTTCCTGTTGAACTTTCAGGACTACAGCATTTTATATGATAGGTCTACAATGAGTAATTTAATCTCTCTTCAGTGTTCTATGAGGCTTATATTACAGTAATATTAAAGCCTGAGAAAGATCCTACCAAGTGTACAAATCATAATCTTTGCTTATTGTGGCTACTAAAATATTTATAATAAAACTAGTCAGGAGGCTACAGGAAATACTAGCATCTGTGATAAATGCATCCGAGTCTAAATTTATATAAAAAAGTAGTTGAGCATCTGACAGTATTCACCTGGTAACTGATATTATGAAACTATCTGCAACTAAACCAGTGTTCTAATTTTGTCAGACTCTGAAAAGGTCTGATATAATCCAAAGTGAATTTTTAATCTGTGCTTTAAAAATAAAAAGGGGCTTTTATTATCTCTCCACTAAATCTCTCTTGTAATTAGCGTCACCACAAATGGACATATTTCTCAGCCTATTAAATTAATAATGGTGCTTGACAAAGATGTCCCTTGTTTCTCTTAAACTTCAGTTTAATTTTTAACTATTGGCTTATTCTATTAAGTGCTATGGTTTCAAGATATTAAAAATATGTTGACACTTGGGCTTCCGGTGGAGTGGCCACGCTGATGGCAGCTTTTTTTAGGCTGCCAGCCCTGAGAATGCGTAAAAGCGCGAGACAGCGTTAATCAGCTGTCCCGCGGCTTGGAAACTCCCCCTCAGGAGAAGAGGGGGAGGTGAGTTTTTTCCTCGGGTAGAGGTTGAGCTCACTGGGACCCTCTTGTCTGGGGGGCGAAAGGTTTGAGCTCCCTCGTAGCCCGAGGCTTTGTTCTCCGCACTCCAGGACGACTTTGCTCCGATTGTTAGGAGCGAAGCAAGACGCGGCACCCACCTCTGCATTTCAAAGAGACTTGTGAATATTTAAAGCAGACAGAGCTGACCAGGAGGAATTACAATTGCTAATTTTGAAAACTTTAACTCAGAGAGAATGATCTTCTCCAAACTTGGATTTGTCTTAAAAGAAAAGATGGCGCTGGAGTGTTGTTTTTTTGCTTGAAAGTACTGTGTTAAGATATAAGCAGGAAAATGGCTTCAAAGCGTGTTGGAATTGTCTCTAAAACTGCGATCTCATCTCCTGTAATACAGCCTGCAGCACAGTCTAAACCAAGATCACCTCCTCCTTCCCCCCCTCCTCCTGCATTTACACTTAGAGACATTCAAGAGGCTTTAAAAACAGCAACGCAGGAAATTAAGGGGGAAATTTGAGAATAAGAATAAAGAGATAAGGGAGGATATTCTGATGGCTTTTCAAGGATTAGCTGCACACATTGAATGTCTTGATGACCGGGTGGATGAGGTTGTGGAAAATACTGAAAAATTAGAGGGTAGAGTGGTTAAAGCTGAAAATAGGATTGATATAATACAAGATGAAGTTACCATCTCACAATACAGGGAGATGGAATTTGCACTGCGGATAAGAGGCTTAAAAGAAGATCCACGAGAAGACTTGAAAGAGGAGGTGGTGAAAGCGATCGCTCCCATTTTGGGATGTGAACCTGAAGAATTGTTAAGAGATATGGAAAAAATATTCAGAGTTAATTCATGGATTGCAAGACAGAGGAATTTGCCTAGAGATGTGGTTATCTATTTTTCTAGGAGATCACTTTGAAATGCAATTGTTCAGGCTTTTTACAATCAGAGATTTCAAATTGCAGATCAAGATATTATAATTTTAAAAGAAATACCCCCAAAGATTCTTAGAAGAAGGAAGGACTTTGCTTTTTTGTCTGAGGAGCTCAAAAATCACCAGATTCAGTTTAGATGGGAGATACCTAGCGGAATAGTGAAAAAAAAAAATATGTTGACACTTCACAATAAATATAAATTGAAGTGATAATGCTAATTGTATTTTTTATAATTATGCAATGTCATTACCAAAGTGTTTTGAAGTTATATTTCAAGATAGTTTATATTTCAATTGCATTTTTAATTAGAATAGTCTAATGTATTATATTTGGGGTCCATTATATCTATAGTTTATGTTTGGACATTACAATATACAATTTGTGCAATTCTATAAAGTACATTAGTTTACATCTTTCTTAAAGTACATCACAGAATGTTAAATCAAATGTACATGCAATTTCAGTAAATATAACAGTGGTTAAAATTCCCATTAAGTCTTTTAAATAAAATTACTGTTATTAAATGGAGATTATATGGAGATTAATGCATACAGTATTTAATAGAGATTATGTGTTTATTCTTAATACATATTTCACACAGATAAACAGGTTAATGACAATTTTTAGGGCAGGCTAAAGCCCCTAGAATATTTCTAGCTAAATAGCAGTTACCTTATAGTGGTAATAGCTTTAACCTATCAGATTTCCCATTCCTGCAATTAGATTTGTAGTTAACCACATTTTCCTTGCTGTTTTAAATTATTAATCTTTTTTTTATAAAATATATATCTCTTTTTTCTCTTGTGAGAAATTTGTGATTATGTACAATCATGGATGAATTAAGACAAAATAAAACATTATATCACATAATTAAAAAGTTCCCTTCAAGGAAAAAAACCCTTATAACCTGAGATGTCCTTATTGCAGGGGAGACAGACAGACTCTTCCCTTCTGGCTTCAGTTTATATATGCTTTTTCCTTTAGCATCTGTATATTTGGTCAGTTGAGTTAAAGTTGAATTACAGTAGTTATAAATTAATGAAGTATTATGGTTAAGATTGAACAAAGTAATATAAAGGACATTGGATTATCATGCACATGTTAGTCTTATGTGGAGTTCCATTTGCCTCTTCTGCCTCCTTGTAATATGTCTGATGCCACATGTTTTCCCAACCAGGTAATAAGCAACAACAGGGGAGGTAAGAAAATAAACATTATAATATTTATGCTAATTGTTCCACCTTGATTTATGGCTCTCATTGTTTCCAGTCTAGTGGTTTGGAAGCTACTAGCAATAGATTAGAAAATACTTCTTTATTTAATGCTTGGCAGGTTATAGAAAGAATCAATCAGCCAAATTATCTTTTCATAGTGAATATTGCTGGGAATTCCATAACATTCTTTATTATCAAAATTATACAACATATATATTCCTAGTTTGGACTTGGCCAGATATACACTTATGTTGTTTTGCTGGTGTGAAACACTTACTTATTTAAACATGATAGTCTATTAATAATCACAAAATATAAAGTATTACTACCTACCCAGAAACTGAGGATCTTGCAACTGAATACTGCAATGTGAGTACATGGTGCTGCCTTTGAAGATCACCCAGAAACTTCAATTAATCCAAAATAAATCATTCTGGTTTTGCTAGACAGAACTGACATGAGCAGGTAATATCTATTGGCTTTCAAATGTTTTCCAAATAAAATTGTTGTTGCTGAATCTGCTCTTTGGAACAATGTCCCCTCTGAAATCTAGTGACCCACCCCCTTTATTAGTGTTTGAGAAATAGTTAAAAACACAATTATTCAGAAGAATTACTGAACTACAAATGCCACAAGTTTAGAATGTTTTGGATTATTTCATTGTGTTGTGTTATATGGTAGGTTTGGTTTGGGTTGATTTTCATGCCTGACTTTTATTGGCTTATATCATGACCTTTTAAATGTAATTGGATGTTAATGTAAGTCACCAAGAATTTTTTAATTTTGGTAGGTAAACATTAACTAAGCAATACATAGCATTCCCATGCAGTACCTGTTTCTTGACCCAGCCATTGACAGATATGAAAATAAGTCTTGCAAAAAACAGGAAGGTTAGAAATAATGGAGTTATCATGAAAACTTGTGATATGTAAGTTTTAAAAGCATGGGAATTCTTTTTCTCCGGTTGTGGAGAAAAATCATGCCACTTCTATTTTCCATGCACTTTGCAATTAGAAAATAATTTCCCAAAAAGGGAAAGTCAGCCGTGGAATGATCTCCCCAAAATAGGGAGAAGTCTTCCTTGAAATAAAAATCAACTCATATCCTTTCACAAACAGGGAAATTTCCCAAAGCAACTTTTCGCAACAAGTCAAGCATCTGTGAATGAGACACTTTTATGTCCATTCATAAAGGCAGAGCGCTTCTTGTGAATGAATATTTAATATCCGGACAGCTCCTTTCATAAGCAAAGGACTGCCAGCTGAGCTTTCCCAAGAAGCCAAAACTGAGAAAATTAAGGATACAAAGACAATGACACTTAAATTTACATTTCCCTACCCAACCTCAAGGACAGAACATGACTTCCCAGCCACAGTAGGAACCAGACCACCACAATTAGAATATTAAAAGACATACATTTAAGTCTATTACACAATGAACATAGATAACTCAATCACAAAGCCCAGAAATCATATAAAAATGTGTCTATTCAACAGACCCAGTTGTCAGCCACCCCAGAAACATGCTGTTGTCACTGTTGTTTCTGGCTACCAAATAAATGGAGACCTCCTTTCTAACTGCAGCTTGCCTCTAATTCATTTCTCCTGAGTCTTTCTCCTTGCTTGGAACCCAACCAGATTTTACTTCCAACATAATAAAATACCTTATCCTTTCTCAGGAAGATATGGAGATGAGTAACCAAGTTACCCGTAGTAGCAGAAAATGTTGAGCATTTCATAATTTATGTTTGACTATGCAATTAAGGCATAGGATCCCAGTAACTTGGAATAAATCTCAATGACCATCCAAAATGTAGACCTACCCTTTAACATGGAAGTCAGAACTTAATTGTTACTGCTACTAATAATACAAGCAGAGGCAATATTCAACAAAAGATTCCAAGATATATGAATACATTCTTAGGAATACTTAAAAAGATTCTTCTTCATATAGAACAAGCCAGTCTTTGAATTAACACATATAGAGTGGAAGTTTTGTATTATATTAACATATGAAAAGAAATAGAAACATTGGCATGTTTGATCAAACCAGTTCAACGTCTCTGTTTTGGGGCTTTAAGATGAGATTCTATGGTCAATTTCATAGCAATATAGAGTATAGCACACAGCCCCAGTAGAAACAAATCAGTTGTTGTTGTTCCATGATGGGAATCTGGCTGCTGAAACGTAAAAGAAAGAAAGGCAGGTTTCTCCCTTTTTCTGGTGGAGGCATCAATGATGTGTGATTCTGAATAGATTTGTGTTCTGCTGGAGAACTCCTTGTTGAAATGACTGCAGTCCTCATCTTACTGAAGTGTACTGAAAAAGAAAATTATTACGCATTATTGCAGTGGACCTGGGGTCTTATTACCCCATACACCATATATCTACACTCAGTAATGGTGGGCCTGTTGCTTAGATATCCATTCACATTGATGTCACTAGGTTCCTGCAGCTATCTCAGTCATGTCCACTAGCAGAAAAGCAGGCTCTTGTTTTCAAACTTTCTCTTGGAGGTCTCTTGGCACAGACTGGATGATGATGAGTGGCTTCTCCTCTTTCAGTTGTCGGATCAGAGACAGTTCAGCTGAGAAAGAACTTTTAAGTAATTGATGAATCCACATTTATATTTTTCCTGTTGGCGAAGTAACCAGAGTACCTGTGAAAAGGAACTGCTTGATTTTGCATTGCAGAGGATGCAAAAATCTAACTTGGTCACCTTCGTGCCTTTCATGGGTGTGATCCATTGCTTATGGTGAGGCTGCTGGGCTGACTTTTAGAGACAATAAATCAGAAGTGGTTACTAGCTTCAGATAGTTTCTTTCTTTTTTCTTCTCCTTCCTTCCTTCCTTCCTTCCTTCCTTCCTTCCTTCCTTCCTTCCTTCCTTCCTTCCTTCCTTCCTTCCTTCCTTCCTCCTCGCTCTCTCTTTCTTTCACTACAACATAGCATTTCTTTCTCACTGCCTGTCACAAATTAACTTTCTTACAAGCAAAGTATATACAGTTATAAAAATCAAAGTTATGAGCATGGTGGCTGTACATTCCATTCATCTCTTACAATATGATTTTCACAATTATAAAGGCAGAATGGGGTCCACCATCACTTTTAATATTCCATGCAGCAGCTGTTTTTAATGGCTTCTCTTGAGTCTTCTCCATGCAAAGAGAGCTATCTCAAACTTTATCAAAATTTAGGAAAGATGTACATAAATTACCTACAAACATTGGTAGTGCTGAAAGAAAAATCTTCAGGGTCTAGTCCAAGCCGGGAATAAAATGGAGGCTGCTTTCTAATCCTCAGGTACTTCTCTGGTGCTCCAGGATTTATGAAAGATGTTCTGTTTCCAGAGATGAGGCATGGAGACGAAGTGAAGTAACAAAAACAGTCTTCGTTTATTGCAATTCACCAACAGAACAGAGAACAAAAATGGTGCAAGCCCTTTTATAGTCCCCTGGCAGGGACAGCGTCAGCCAATCATTCCACGGCCTTCTCCCGCCTTGTGCATACGCGCAAGGCTGGAGACAGCCTGTCTGGTCCCGGGCAACCACGTGGTCTGCCCGGGCCCTTCTGCAGTTTCCTGAGCCTGCTGAGCCATTCAGCAGGCCCAGGACACAACAAAAGATATGGTGCAATAGTTCTGAGATAACATCTGCCAATTCCTTCAGAACTCTGGGATGTAATCTGTTGGGTCCTGGTGATTTGGCAAAGCCACACTTCTCTGTACATTAATGATTCACCTGTGGAGATGGTTCCTAAACAAACTGAATGCATTTTTTGGTAGATTTGAGGCATCAAATAGCACACCTGCTAGGAAAGCTGTACCCCATCCTGATGAGCAAGTGCCAAGCTTTGATGTCACCTCTGTCCGGAAAACACTGCAGACAGTTAACATTCGGAAAGCAGCAGGCCCAGATAACATCCCTGGACATGTCCTCAGGGAATGCGCAGAGGAGCTGGCTTGTGTTCTCACAGATATTTTAAACCTCTCATTGCAGCAGGTAGTGGTCCCATCGTGTTTTAAGATGGCCATCATCTTGCCAGTGCCAAAAAAGTCCACAATTACAGGCTTCAATGATTACCATCCACTTGCACTGACATCCACCATCATGAAATGCTTTGAGAACCTGATAAAGGACATTATTGTATCTAGCCTCCTGCCAGCATTTGACCCGCTTCAGTTTGCCTACTGACCAAATCGCTCTACGGAGGATGCTATTTCTTCCGTTCTCCATCTGAGCTTGAAGCACTTAGAGGAAAGAAATACTCATGTGCGTTTGTTGTTTGTCGACTTCAGTTTGGCATTTAACACAATCATTCCCCAGCATCTAATAGACAAACTGGGGCTTTTAGGATTAAACACTCCTTTGTGCAACTGGATTCTTGATTTTCTTACCAACAGACCCCAATATGTGCGAGTTGGAACAAATGCCTCTAATACCATTTTCTTGAGCACAGGTTCTCCTCAGGGCTGCATCTTAAGTCCACTGCTGTTCACCCTGTTGACCCATGACTGTTGTGCTAGGTTTGCCACCAACCATATTGTGAAGTTCGCAGATGATACAACAGTAGTGGGCCTTATTCAGGATGACAAGGTGGAAGTTTACTGCAAGGAGGTTGAGGGGCTGGTGAACTGGGGTAAGGAAAACAGCCTAGTTTTAAATACCGGAAAAACCAAAGAGATCATTGTTGATTTCAGAAAAGGCAGGCACAGCCACCCTTCTCTGTGCATTAATGATTCACCTGTGGAGATGGTTACCAGCATCAAATTCCTGGGTGTGCAGCTAACAAATAGGCTGATTTGATCGCTCAACAGTGAGAAACTGGCGAAGTGAGCACAGCAGCACCTGCATTTTCTGTGTCGCATGAGAAAAGCACATCTTCCTTCCCCTGTCCTGATCACTTTCTACAGGGGGACAATAGAGAGCATCCTGTCATACAGCATCACAGTCTGGTTTGGAAGCATCACTGCTTCAGACAGGAAGGCAGTGCAGAGAGTGGTAAGAATGGCCTAAAAGATCATTGGTAGTCCCCTCCCTCCCATCCAGGACATAGCACAGAAGCACTGCTTGAGCAGGGTCCGTAAGATTATCTGGGACACTACACATCCTCTTCATGACCTGTTTTCCTTGTTACTTCTGGGAGGAGGCTTCGTGGTATCCGTAGCAAAACATCCAGATTCAGCCATAGTTTCATTCCATACAGCATTAACCTTGTGAACTCTCAAGCTTCCTCCTTCCGTTATATATTCAAGATGGACAGTATTTAATATTTATTTGCTACGTATATCTAGGGGTGTGGGTCTATACATACTGTATGTGATTCATAGTATGTTTAGGTGTGTGTCATGTATGTGTTTCACTTGAGAGCGAGCAACTAAATTTCATTTTTGATGTGTGCCGTTGTGCCCACAGTAAAAAAATGACAGTAAGGGTTATCTTATCTTATCTTATCTTATCTTATCTTATCTTATCTTATCTTATCTTATCTTATCTTATCTTATCTTATCTTATCTTATCTTATCTTATCTTATCTTATCTTATCATGTCTTTTGCAGTATTTTTTTGGTATGTTGTGCTATAATTTCTTTTTATGTGAAGACTCATGCAAAGAATGAGTTAATCAGCTCTGCTTTCTCCCTATTGCTTGTTATTTCCTTGCAGTCTTCTCTCTTTAGTGTAGTGGACCTACAGTTTCCTTTATTCTTGTTATTAATATGTTGAAAGATTTTTTTTTTATTATCCTTGATTTCTGTTGCAAGTTGTTGTTCATTCTGAACCTTTGTTTTCCTGACTTGAGAGGTTCTTCCTGTTCCTCTGCAATGAACTTTGACCTGAGGTTGAGTGTACCCTTTTTGATATTCTAATGGTGATGGGTTAATCCTCCTAAGCCCATGTTCCTTGGAGTCTTTGTTTTTCTAATCACATCAGCTCAAATCTTCTTTGGGGCTATGGCTGAAGGCATTTTGCTTATGAATAGGTATCCCAGTCTTTCTGAATGGGATGATCAAATCTGCATTTCTACAGAGCTGGTTTCTGCTTGGTGCAGGGAGAAGGGATTGGTTTCTGGGGGCTGGTTTCTGTCTAAGATTTTCTATTATTCCTTTGGGGAGATATAATATTTTGTTTTTGTTAATATCCCCCAAAATATTTCCTTCAGAGATTCTTCTGAGTCCTACTGTCAGCAACAGCAAAATGTGTTTGAACACTTGAAAACTAGAAATTGGAAAACAAGCCTCTGTTGGTTTATGAATTTGCAGTTTTTTCCTTTCAATTAGCATATGTGATAATGAAAAGTGAACAGCAAACTAAATCAACCAAAAATCTATTTCTGCCTGTTTCCTTGCAATATCAACAAACAAATTACAGACAGGGAAACATATTTTGACCAAGATATACACAAGATTTTCAAAACCGGACCTCTTATCCTATTTCTTGGAGGAAAAGGGGGAAAATATGGAAATCCGTTTATCTTTAAAATTTGCAAGAGAGATACCAAAGAAGAAAAATATAAATGGCACCCAGAGCATAACAAAGCTTAGGAAAGATTTATTAAGAAAATACCTACAAACACTCAGAATATCAAGAGGATATAACCCCAACCAGCCCCACATTCCAGAACAACTCAAGGAGGCTGGGAAATATCTGTAGTGCTTTCCCCACTTTCCCAACCCTTTTGAATCCTGACCACAGTTCTGGGATAATCTGCAAGTGAAATTGAACAAGCACAAAGGAATGCACATTGAAAGGAATGCCTCAGCTCTCTACTCTCAACTGCTTAGGACATAAAAGAGACCCTCTGAGATCAAAATCATTAGGATCAACACCTTGCAGGGAAGATGGCTTGTAGAGTAATTGAAAATGCCCTTCAGATGTAAAGGAAACACATTCATGCTCACACACGGTTAAAGCACAGCCACAAGGAAACTTGAGGGATTCTTTTGGGGTATAGAGATCAAGCCAAGTATAATCTTTTAAAATGTAATATTTTATGTATAATCAATCTTTCTTGTATAACATAGCCCAGCTATTATTCATTTATTCCTGCTTGCTTTCTGTATGTGCTCCATTGTATTCTAAATTGTGCTGACCAAAGAAAATGTTTCTGTTACTTTAAACTGTGTTGTTCCAAGAGATAGAGAAAGCCTAGCTAAGAAACTGCAACAGGTCATTTGTTTTCCACCCACTTTTTCCCTTGGATCCTAAAAGTATCAAATAAGATCGATGCAATTGATTGCGGGAGGGCGGAGGCCGAATAGACCCCGTGATGCACTCATTAGCTAAACTACTAGCTTCACAGAGACTATAAGAATGTGCTTTCAATTCCTGGCTTATACTCTGACAACATCAGCAGGTGCTGACGAACTGGAATAGCCATTTTGAACTTTTTAGTTCTTTTCAACCAGACATACCCTTCTGAGATTCGAACCTGGGCTGTCTGCATGTTAGGCAGATGTATTAACCTCTAGGCCACAGGCTCTTTCTCACTTTGTCAGCTATGAGACAGGGGAGAAGGTTATTCGGGTTTTCTCCCACGTAAAATTGGAAGTGTCTTGGCGACGTTTCGACGAAGTCCCATTCGTCATCTTCAGGCTGGTGTCTTCAGCTTCGTGCTTCTAGAAGTAATGTGTGATCGCAGCTGTTTCTTCCTTTTAACTGCCAGTGGGGTTTGAACTGATTGGGTGGGAGCTTGGCTGTGTTCTGATTGGGTGGAGGTGTGTTCTGATTGGTTAAGGAGCTTGGCTGTGCTCTGATTGGACGGGGGGGGGGTTGACTATGCTCTGATTGGCTGGGGGAGTGTTCTGTTTGGGTGCCCCGAAACAACACGAGTCCAATCAGACTCAACGTCCCCCTAAACTCTACCACTCGAAGTAACGACAACAAACCGAAGCACAAGCACCAGCACGGTGTAGAAATACCACCCACAGTCAAACGAAGTACATACCTAACCTCCCCAAATTTCACCCTAATGATGCAGCTGTGGACTGGCTTCTAGTTTGTGGTCATGCCTCGTCATCTGTGTGGGTTTGGGTTTGCTTTTTGCGTGGATGTGTGGTGGTGACCTCCTGTGTGGTTTTCAAGAGTGTGGGTCTGGTATCATTCTTTGTGTTAGGGACTCGTTTGCCAATAAGGGCGGGTTTCCAAATGGCTGGTAGATGGGAGGTATCATCTCGTTTATTCATGCTGGGTGGGCGTTTTTCTATCTCGATGGTTTCTCTGATTATTCTGTTGTTAAAGTGTTCAGTTTTGGCAACAGTTCTGGTCTTTTTAAAGTCAATTGACTTGAGTTGCAGGGGGATTTGAGATGGTGAGCTGCATTGCTGTTGTTTGGCTTTGTGTTTGTGGTTGTGCCATATCTTTATGGTGAAGCATATACATGAAGCAAACTGACACCCCCTGCAACTCAGACTAACCCGAGCACAACAAAGCTCCCACCCAAACAGAACACTTCCCCATCCAATCAGAGCACAGCCAACCCCCCATCCAATCAGAGCACAGCCAAGCCCCTTAACCAATCAGAACACACCTCCACCCAATCAGAACACAGCCAAGCTCCCACCCAATCAGTTCAAACCTCACTGACAGTTAAAAGGAAGAAACAGCTGCGATCACACATTACTCCTAGAAGCACGAAGCTGAAAACACCAGCCTGAAGATGACGAATGGGTCTTCGTCGAAATGTAGGCAAGACTCTTCCAATTTTACACGGGAGAAAACCCGAATAACCAAAGTCCTACATATATATGTGTGTGTGTGTGTGTGTGTGTGTGTGTGTGTGTGTGTGTGTCTGTGTCTGTGTGTGTGTGTGTGTGTGTGTCTGTGTCTGTGTGTCTGTGTGTGTCTGTGTGTATGTATGCATGCATGCATGCATGCATGTATGTACAAGTAATCCTCAACTTACAGCCACAATTGAATCCAAAATTTCTGTTGTTACGTGAGACATTTGTTAAGTCAGTTTTGCCCCATTTTACGACCTTTCTTGCCACACTTATTAAGTGAATCACCGCAGTTGATAAGTTAGTAACCTGGTTGTTAAGTGAATCTGGGTTCCCCACTGACTTTGCTTGTCAGAAGGTCGCAAAAGGTGATCACATGACCTTGGGACACAGCAACAGTCATAAGTATGGACCAGTTGCCAAGCATCTGAATTTTGATCACATTATCATTATGATTCTACAAAGATTGTAACTGTGAAAAATGGTCATAAGTCACCATTTTCAGTGCTGTTGTAACTTTGAACGGCCACTAAATGAACTGTTGTAAGTCAAGGACTACCTGTATATATAGTCATTTTAATCTTAGATCTTAATTAAGTTAGAATATTTTCATCCCATTTTTAACTTCCGTACTTTCTTACATATCAATTGCTCAATAATTGCAAAATACACCGAAGAGGAAAAAGTTCCATGTTACTAGATATTTTTTCTTTTTTAAAAGTATCTTCATTTAAGCCATATCTGATTAACTGCTTCTTCCCTGAATTTGTCCGGTCCCTACATAATAGTTGTGTGCACAGTTTACCCGTTTCATGTCACTGCAAGACTCTTTTATAGAGTCTCATGCACCTCATGGCAAGACTCCTCGGTACTTGGCCTCCAGCACCTTGTGGCAAGACCTTCTCTAAGCCTCCCGAGCCTCACTTTCTCACTTTAGCTTGCTAACAGTTTTCAAACTAATTTATGTCTGGGAGTTACTAGCAGGGTGTCAAATTGCCGGACTGTGGGCTGGTTTCATCATACCGAAGCCGCACCCACCCCATTGCCGGCAATGCAAAAAGACCCGCGCTATATCGCGACATGTCACATGACGTGGTGAGTTTGACACCCATGTACTAGAGTAAAGGCTCCTCCTTCTAATACAGGGGTGTCAAACTGCTGGCCTGCGGGCCGGATGCGTCATGCAAAAACCACGCCCACCCCATTGCTGTCACATGACGCCCCGGGTTTGACACCCATGTTCTAATGAAAGCAGGATTTTGCTGAGTGATCAGGATGTGGCTGCCCAGATGTGAGTTCTCTCTCTCTCCCTCTCTCTCTTCCTCACATGCAGATTTTTTTTCTCCTTTCAGAAGTCCTTGTACTTTTACCAAGCCTCAACTGCAGTGGGAGGAAAACAAGCTTCCCCTTCATACATTCACACACACACACACACACACACACACACACACACACACACACTCCTGAGTACAAAAGACACAAAAATTTGGAGGTACTCCCCAAGCCTCTCCTTTCAAACAGCTGTCTGGTTCAAAGGACCCCTTTACTGTTATTGCCAAGGAAGCAGAGTCTGGGAGCAGCCTTCAGACAAAAGGCCTGATGCCGGTAGGGCAAACTTATCAAACTGGTTTTAGCCTTGTGTTCTATCCCAGGGTGCAAACTGTTAAAAGAATAATTCGAATTTTTCACGAACTGGGGTGATGTGAGGACAAATCAAAAATGAAACCCAGACATTCTAGACATCAGAGGAAATGGGGTGCAGGGACTTGGTTTTATAGGGGGACTGGTTTTTGGTGTGAGCAGGGGTATATGGTTTGTACACATGTTGGTTTCACTGTGTCCTTCCTGTGCAGTTTGGGATGCTCCTGCTTTGGGCTTTGAGCCTGTGTGAAATCCGGAAAAGATAGATTGCCCTCAGATATTTAAATTTGACCTCTGGTGTCTCCCTTTATCCAAAGGGAATTCCTATCTCTCCATGGAGTCTGTGAGGTGCCAAAAGGAAAGGAGGGAAGATCACAGGCCTTTTAACTTCTAACACATTCTTTAAAAACAACAACAACAACAAAAAACCCTAGCAGCTATTGTATGAACTTAGCTATTATTTTCTAAATAAGCTTATCTGAATTCAGCCTCTGACTACATAATTAAATATATCTTTGGACAAATCTATTTTAAAATATATATGAACTGTGACCAAGTTTTCAAGATTAGAAATGCTATGAAATTGATCATAGAATCTCATCTTAAAGCTCCAAAACAGAGACTTATTGAAGTGATTTGATCAAACATGCCAATGTTTCTATTTATTTTCATATGTTAATATAATATAGAACTTCCACTCTATATATATTAATTCAAAGATTGCTTGTTCTACATGAAGGAGAATCTTTTTAAGTGTTCCTAAGAATGGTGGTAAAATGACTGATCTCTATGCTTGTAATTATTGCTATGTTTTTACCTGTTAAGTACATTTATGGTTGATATGTCATGTAACTACAATACATGCTAGACCTTAGCAAAAACCCATTAAATAGAACTCCAGGGAATACACACGGATGACTGGGCATGTATATTGTGAAGGTTGAACTTGTTTGGGTAATCTAATCATTTCACACAGAATAAAAGAAATTTGGTTGGCAATAACAGTATTTTTCTGCTCCCCTGTCCAATGTACATGCATCTGCCCTGGGCAGATCTAGGAATGTCTCCCGTACCCCAAAAGGACAGACCACCACAAATTAAAGGAATGGTTACCACAACTATTAGAGATCTTTTTATTAATGCACAAGATCCAATAAATTGGATACATGCCGGGGGGGGGGGATTGTTAGAAATTAAAAGGCCTCTGATTTGTTCCTTTCTCCTTTGTGGGAATAATGTCCTTATAGCCCACCATGCGGCTGCACCACGTGGATGGAAAAAGGAACAAAGAAGAAATATGAGCCCCTCTTGCAAACCCCCCTTTTACCCATATGTTAATATGTATCCACCCATTCTTGCCTTCTGTAACCACCCATTTTATACTAACACAATAAAAGAGGGTCTCGGAGTCAGCTCTGGGCGACTCATCCCAGACATGCTCTAGGCTCTT
>NW_015386659.1:352977-356044 GCF_001527695.2 Protobothrops mucrosquamatus | reverse complement strand
CTCAATTATTATATTAAAAAACAATGGAAAATTACTCCCTATTTTGGCAAAATCTGACCTTATTGAATTATTGTCCTATATTTGGAAACAATGTCCGGCATATCCGGAAAAGGGCTCGCTCAAAGTGACTACATGGAAAAAATTGGGTACCTATTTCCATGAGAGTCCAAGAGCCCCTGCAAAAATTCTGTCCACGTGGTGCGTAGTCCTTGAATGCCTCATTTTACACGAAAAAGGACTCGCAGATGCCACTTTGCCACCCGGAGAGTTGTCAGGACCTCCGCCTTATCAAAAAATGACTCAAAAAGATCCACCAGAGGCCTTTCCTGTCGGTTCTCTTTGTTCCACGGCTACCCCACTCGTATTACAATCTGCTTCGGCTCCTCCTATCCCTCCTACTGCAACTCCCCCCCTTCCCCCCTTTTTCTATTGCTACTTCCTCCCCCACTCCTATGGGTATTGTGGCTGCTGCTATGTCTCAAGCCCGGAGTCAGGGACTCTTGGATCCTGATGAACTTGCCCAATGCTCTGCTTTTCCTGTTAATTTTGTTCCCAATGCAACTGGAACTGCCCTGGTGCCTCAATTTGAACCACTTCCTTTGAAAACCATTAGAGATCTAAAAACTGCTGTTTCTATGTACGGCATTCAAGCTCCGTACGTGAAAGGACTCTTTAATGCCCTCGCAGGGTCCTTTGTCATGACTCCACAAGATTGGAGAGACATTCTGAAGATGCTTTTAACTGGCCCTCAGTATGTTGTGTGGGAGTCTGACTTTCACTGTGAAGCTCAGTCCGCTGCTCAACTTGCGGGTGTGGCTGCCATCATGCCAGATCGCATTTCAGGCTCCGGCGCCTTTGCTACAGTTGTAGCGCAGATGCAATCTCCACAAACAATCTTTCCGCTTGTTAGTCTTGCCGCTCTCAGAGCCCTTGACAAAGCAGATGATTCAAATGGCATACCCTCTGCCTCATTTTCAAAAATCCACCAAGGTCCTAATCAACCTTTTTCTGATTTTATAGATGATTTACAAAAGGCTATAGATAGACAAATTACTAATGCCACTGCTCATGCAGAATTACTTTTAAAACTTGCTTATGAAAATGCCAATGCTGATTGCCAATGTATTTTACAACCTCTTGCTGCTAAAACAGATGCCACCCTCACTGATTTTTTGAAAGCTTGTCGCATAGTAGGAACTAATGCTTCCTCAATGGATGCCCTTGCCACAGCCATACAGCAAGGTGGGCGTCCCTCTGGAAACTGTTTTAACTGTGGAAAACCTGGTCATTTCAAAGCTCAATGCCGTGCTCTGGGTGGGGGAGCATCGCGCCAAAATAATAATTCCAGCATGAAACCAAAAACAGTTTGTCCAAAATGCAAGAAGGGATTTCATTGGGCTAATCAATGTAGATCTGGCTCTATTCAATCCGCCCAGTCGGAAAACTAATTACGGGGCCCACAGCCAGCCCTGCCTCAAAGGCTATGCGACAACCGCTGCCATTTCCTGCTTCTTTTCCGGCTTCAGTCTTTCTTATCGCTGACGTCTCTCTTGATGCGGATTTTCCTAACACGCCCTATTCTATCTCCACATCCTTGTTGCAACCCCTCCCCTCTTCCACATCCACTCTTGTTATGCCTCATGAGTCATTCACCCTACGGGGTGGTTTTTTCCTCCTGCGCTTTTAGTATGCTCTGATACTGTCACAACTGACATTGAATTTATCCCAAACTGCCCAATTTCAATACAAAAAGGGGAAGTAATTGGTAAACTATTAGTTCTCCCCCCCGTGGAGCCATTGCCAGCTCCCACTGAATTATTGGCTATAACAAAAACAATGCAAAATAGCCACCCAGCCATGGAGTTCCATATTAAAGGTCTCCGTTTTTCTGGCATTCTAGATACCGGCGCTGATGTGTCAGTAATCCGGACCGCTGAATGGCCTGCACAATGGCCACTTGAGCTGGCTCCAGCAGTCAGAGGGGTGGGCGGAACTCAAGCTGCACAAATCAGCAAAGATTGGCTATCTGTGACTTTTTCTCAGACATCTGCAGTTGCGCACATCAAACCAGTCATCCTCCCCCTTTATATCAACTTGTGGGGGCATGATCTCATGCACCAATTTGGTGCCAAACTAAGTTTGGAATAATGTCTCTTTCTATTCCTCTCCACCTTTCTCTTAAATCTGATATTCCAGTATGGATTGACCAATGGCCTCTTACCTCTGAAAAACTTTCCGCTCTACACTCTCTTGTGTCTGAACAACTTGCCTTACAACATATTGAACCTTCTTTGAGTCCTTACAACACTCCAGTTTTTGTGATAAAAAAGAAATCTGGTAAATGGCGCTTTTTAAACGATCTTCATGTCATCAATACCATTATTCGACCTATGGGGGCGCTACAATGCGGCCTCCCAAATCCTAACCTCATTCCAAAGAACCATGATCTCATGATTATAGACCTCAAAGATTGTTTCTTTTCCATACCACTGCACCCCGATGATATGCCTTTGTTTGCCTTTACTGTGCCTGAAATAAATATGCAAAAGCCCACTTCTCGCTATCAATGGCGTGTCCTTCCTCAAGGCATGCTAAATAGCCCCACCATATGTCAGCTATATGTCAATACAATTCTAGAACCCTATCGCAAACTATTCCCTCATTTTCTTGTCTATCATTACATGGATGACATTCTCATCGCTGCGCCAGGGCCTGTGGGCACTGTCAGTACCACCTTACCCACACTCACCTCCCTACTTTCACAAGGGGGTCTCAAAATAGCTCCTGAAAAAATACAACACAAGGAGCCATTTTTGTACCTTGATCACAAGCTGCTTTCTTCCCATGCAGCACCAACATTTCCATCTTTACATCTACCTCACAAAACTACTTTAGTAAAGCTTCAACAATATCTAGGAACTATCAATTGGATTCGTCCATATTTTGGCATCACTACAACCCAATTGACACCTTTATTTTCTGCCCTGGCACAGGGCAAATCTCCCTCTGATCCTATTGCTTTCACATCAACACAGATTGAGGCCTTTTCCCAAATAGAACAAGCCAT
>NW_015386659.1:349690-351409 GCF_001527695.2 Protobothrops mucrosquamatus | reverse complement strand
AGTCACTCTTATTTTCATCAAAACAAAAAAGCGCTCATTAAACAATTTGGCATTTCCGCATCAGAAGCCACTGCTATTGTTCAGCAATGCTCCTCTTGCAGCAAACAGGCTCACTCCCTGCCTATGGGAGTGAACCCCAGAGGTACTGAATGCTGCCAAATTTGGCAAATGGATGTCACTCAATACCCATCCTTTGCCCTATGGAAATACCTCCATGTTGCAATCGATACCTACTCAGATTTTATCATGGCAACCCCTCAAAGGGGCGAAGCCACAAAACATGTAATCAATCATTGTATTCGGACTTTTGCAACGTTGGGATGCCCAAAAGAACTCAAAACAGACAATGGCCCAGCTTACATTAGCTCAGCTTTTGCTAGCTTCTGTAATAAATGGTCCATCACCCATAAATTTGGAATTCCCTATAATTCCCAGGGTCAAGCCTTGGTGGAGCGCGCCCATCAAACCTTAAAACATGTCTTGGATAGATACAATCAGACACAAGGGAAAATTCCCCCTAGCCTCCCAGCTTTGCAAAACAGACTTAACCTGTGTTTATACACCATCAACTTCCTGAACCTGACTGGCACCCCACCCACCTCTGCAGCAACTCGTCATTTCTCCGCTTCTCCGGCTGCAGCGACATCCAGACCGCTGGTGTACTTCAAATGACTTCCTGACCCCACCTGGAAAGGTCCTGCTGAACTCATCACCTGGGGACGGGGTTACGCCGCCATCCAAACTAATGGTGAGACTTTGTGGGTCCCTGGTCGACACATCCGTCCCTACCATTCAAAAACTAAAACAGAGGAATCATCATCATCACCACCAGTTTCCAAACCAACCTAGATTTTGATAATCATCTAGTTTTCGATAATCATGTTTTCTTTTTTTATGTCATTTTTTATTGTGTGTTCCCTTTTTATGTATTATTTTTCTTATCCCCTCATTTGTTGGGATAGTAATCTTTTTCTTAAAGATATTGATGATAGTGCTCGTTTTACTCAATCCACCGATTGTTGGCTTTGTATGCGACTCCCTGGAGACTCCAGAGGGGGCATTCCTTTCACTTCTTTACCTTTTAATTCAAGTAGGCTTAGTGAATCTTTGGATTTAGCCTCATATCCTAAACTAAATGCTATCTTTCGTGTTCCTATCCATACGCCTACCAGCGCATTTTGTTGTTTCAATCACACTTCTAACGGTTTAAGTCTGGGTGACTATCCATTGTGTAACACAACCCTTTTAATGCCAAAAAATTGTGACAATGCTACCAAATCCCAGGGAGGCAACGGGTCCGGCATAACGGTAGTTCAAAATCAGCTGTGTGCAGGATTTGAAGCCTTTTATAACTGGTCATCGACACAATCAAATCAGCCCTATGCGCTTCCTGATCACATGTGGATGCTGTGTGGTGGGTTCGCTTATCGCACAGTTCCTGTTAATTGGACAGGCGTTTGCACCCTTGGCCAGATACAGCCTATAGTAACCAAGTATTCCATCCCCCACCGGCATAAGCAAGACACCTCGACAACCTATTCCATGCCGTGGTACATGGTTTTATTACGTGCAGCTGTCACTCCGTTGGGTATTGGATGGAACGCACATGATATCGGCACATTGAACAATTGGACTTTCAGTATGTTTAATCAAACCATAAAAACCACTGCGTTACTTAATAAGGAATTGGGTGAACTCCGTACCTTTGCTCTTCAAACA
>NW_015386659.1:344206-349301 GCF_001527695.2 Protobothrops mucrosquamatus | reverse complement strand
ATAATGTCCTTATAGCCCACGTGTAGGCTGCCATGCAGCTGTACCACGTGGATGGAAAAAGGAACAAAGAAGAAATATGAGCCCCTCTTGCAAACCCCCCTTTTACCCATATGTTAATATGTATCCACCCATTCTTGCCTTCTGTAACCACCCATTTTATACTAACACAATAAAAGAGGGTCTCGGAGTCAGCTCTGGGTGACTCATCCCAGACATGCTCTAGGCTCTTATCACGAGAAGTCCTTGTGTCGTGTTGTTAATTTGTGGCCTTCATGAGAAGCCCACCAGACATCAGCACTCCTTTCCACACTTTATGGCTCCATGGGGAGATAGGAATTCCCTGAGGACAAAGGGAGATGCCAGAGATGGAATCTACATATTTGAAGGCAAGGGTTATATATCTTTTCCAGGTTTCACACAGGATCAAAGCCTAAAGCAGAAGCATCCCAAACTGCACAGGAAGGACACAGTGAAACCAGCGCATATACAAACCTCACACCCCTGTTTACACCAAAAACCAATCCCTCTATAAAACTAGATCCCTGCACCCCATTTCCTCTGTAATCTACCCTTGAGAATAGAGCCTTTTGTTCTTGAGAATAAAATTTCCTTTGCACAGTATGTCTGGATTTCATTTTGGTTTGTTCTCTTATCACCCCAGTTTGTGAATACCCCAAATTTTTAACAGATTTATTATGGTTTAATATGATTACAAATTATGTTTCTTAGTATTATACTAAGAATTGTTTGTTTCAGCCATGGTTTGCTGAATAGGCCATATTAGTTGGATTTTCACATTCTGTTGAGTCATATAATATAGTTTATAGACCACAAAATATGGATTTTGTTGGAATATTCATGAGCAGGAAGTGTCATGTGGTAACTCAGTCAGCCAATGTGAAGAAAGTGCTACTGAGTCTGTGCAAAAGGTTTAGAGTTAGAAGCTGGTTTGTTTCAGTTTCAGGTCTCAGGTCTGTCTCTGCTGTAAGAAGTCTTCATTTATGCTATGTTGTTATGAAGAAGAATATATGGTATTGTAAATATTTTTATATGAATATAAAGAGTTTATTTGAATCAGCTAAATGCAGTCAACTGTGAGAGCTTCTGATTTATTTTTACCAACAGAGAAATTAAAATTCTCTAACAGATTTACACAACATGCTATAAGTTGTTTTATTTGGTCTTGATATGGCTTGATATGTAACCTCTCTCTGTTTTCAATGTGTTTCCAATTTTGTGTGTGTGTCCTTGAGATAATATGCACCTATACACTCTGTTTCAGGGGTTGTCTACCACCGGGCTGTAGACTGGAATTGGACCATGGGCATGCAAGCACCAGGCAACTGAGTAAACTCTATCTGCCCCCCCCCCCATGTCTGTGAAAAAATTGTCTTCCAAAAAACTGATTCCTGGTGCCAGAAAAGTTGGGAACTGCTGCTCCATTCAATAATTGTTAAACAAAAAAGCTTAAGTACTTTTATTCTGCCATCCATGCTCTAAACAATTCATTGTGAGAACAAATCTATTATTATGATTTTCAACTTCAGAAAGAGGTAATAAAAGCAATGACTGCAAAATATGTCATTTTCCAAATGTGGATATAATTGTTTCCCAGAATTCAAATATAATATTGTGAGAAGTCAGTCCCTCAGAGAAGGAAATATTAAAAGGATTAAAAGAAATATTAAAAGGATTTTTAAAAACAGAAGCCAACCCTGCCCCCAAATCTCTCTGCCCCAAGCAGGAGCCAGCCCTATACAAATGCAGATGTAAAACCATCAGGAAAGTTGGAGCCAGAAACTCAAGAAGACAAAGACCTAAAATCTGCATAACTCATTCAAACTCTAAGAGTCATTAGCCCAGTCCCAGGGAAGCAGGATATGACTTTTGGGACATAATAGGATTAAACCACAGATACCCAGAAAAGCACACTCAGACTCAGTTCAAAGTTCATGCCACAGGAACAGGAAACTATTCCAAACAAAAGGCTTTCAGAGGGTATA
Organism: Protobothrops mucrosquamatus; assembly: GCF_001527695.2. Classification (NCBI taxonomy): domain Eukaryota; kingdom Metazoa; phylum Chordata; class Lepidosauria; order Squamata; family Viperidae; genus Protobothrops; species Protobothrops mucrosquamatus. The sequence continues at coordinate 347,298 of NW_015386659.1, read as the reverse complement.
AAAACCTACTCCACTTGTGCTCAGCCCTTGATTTCTCTCCTCCTTCCTGCCAGAACCATCTTTCAGTCTGGCTCTTCAATAAACTGCAACCATCTTCCCAAAGCAGTCACCATGTTGTTTATTTATCCCTGGCTTGGATGAACCAGGATGAAGACTTTTCTTTCCACAATTTGGCACCCCAGAAATGGGACTCCAAGCTAACCTCTCCAATGGACTGAGACTGGTAAGCCCCATCTTGCCGGCAGCAGACCCCTTGTGTCTGTGGATGGGTTTCCCAGGCCCTGCCCATGTGGAGCCAGGGTAGTAAAGGGAATTTTGGGTTTGAGCTCAAGGGCTGCTTTGGAAAGAAGGTGAAGGTGAGTACCTCTAAATTTTAAGTTTAAAGCCAAGGGGAAAAAAAAATAAATGTGTGTATGTCTGTGTGTGAGTGAGAAGTCCCTTTTTTCCCAATCACAGTTGGATTTTGCTCCTGGTGTTTCCTAACCGCAGAAAGGATCTGTTCAACCAACAGACCCTGGAAAGCATGGGGGTTTGGCCAGAGTGCAGCACCTTTTGTTAGGGAAAAGGGAGAGGCTGTGTGAAAATGGAATGGAATGAGTGAATGAGAGAATTGGATTTGGGCAACTAGCTGGTAAGGCCCTGTAAGCAAAGCTCATCTGTAGGAAGGGCCTGTACTAGTGCACAAAGCACAGGTCCTCCAGACTTCTCCTAAGTCTGAAGACTGCAGGCGGTGTGTAAACGGAGGCCGGGTACTTGTGCGGCAGGTCCTCCTCAGACAATTTATTTTTGAGGTCCGCAAAGTGACGGCATGGAGTTCCCTAAACTGGAAGGGCCATTACTCCATATAGGGAACCAGAGTCTTCCTGGGCAATGTTTTAGTGCCCAAAAACTGACAGGCGGGGCAGCAGGGTTGTTGTCGCTAAGAGCGGCTGGGAAGTACTGCTAGGAGAAACCCAACTGAGCCAGATTGGACCCCACATCAGAAGGGGAACATGGGTAGCTGCAGTTCGAGGGTTGGAATTAGGACACTTATTGGAGATTTGCTTGAGGTGTGGGATGAGAGGCGAGTGCCTGTCCTGGATGGTATGAAAAAGAAGCGAGCAAGACAAATTTGTGAAGAATGGGCTTTGCTAGGGCTTTGCTGGGAAACCAATTTGGCTAAATAAAGGTACTTAAAAGGAAAAATAAGAAATATTGATTCTCTCTCTCTCTCTCTCTCTCTCTCTCTCTCTCTCTCTCTCTCTCTCTCTCTCTCTCTCTCTCTCTCTCTCTCTCTCTCTCTCTCTCTCTCTCCAACCACACAGTATGTTTAAGATTTGAACCTTCCCTAACTTGAGTTGAAATTTATGGTGGGAATGACTAGGATGTGTAAAACTAAGACTTCTGTTTCCTTTTCTGTTTTCCTTGTCTTTGTGTATATATGTTTGTCAAAGTCTTTGTGTGCAAGGTAAATGTGACTGTTAACTGTTTCAAATCCAAAGAGAAAAGAATTTTTAAATTCTGCTAGAAATTCTGCTTAAAATAAGCCACAAAAAGGAAATACCTCACTCTGTTTGTCTGGCCAACAAACAGAGTGAAGAAAAATGTGTTTGTTTGTTTGTTTGTTTTTTCTTTTCCTCTTTCTCTCTGTGTACTTTTAAGAACAGCCCAAAGTTACCAGGAGGGAATGTTTTAAGTTCATCTGCTAGAAAGGTTTCACTCTTGCATTTAATAATATATAATAAAGTTGGAAGGTACCTTGGAGGTCATCTAGTCCAACCCACTGCTCAGGCAGGAAACCCTATACGAACTTCATCAAATGCCTTACTGAAGTCCAAGAAAATTATATCCACAGCATGGTCCACTAATTTTGTCACTTGGTCAAAGAATGCAGTAAGATGTGTCTAGCATGATCTGTTTTTGACAAACGTTGGCTTTTAGTAATGACTTTGTTTGCCTGTAGGTGTTCATTGATTCTTGTTTGATTACCTTTTCCAAAATCCTCCCAGGTATTGAGGTCAGGCTGATGGGTCTGTAGTTTTCTGGATTTATTTATTTTTATTTTTATTTTGAAGAGGGGAACTACATCAGCTCTTTTCCAGTCCTCTGGTAGTTCCCCAGTGCTCCAGGATCTTTGAAAAATATAGTTCAGTGGTTCTGAGATCACATCTGCCAGTTCCTTGAGAACCTTGGGGTGTAATCCATCTGGTCCTGATGATTTGAACTCGTTTAGGCTGGATAGGTTTGCTCACTTACCATTTTTTTGCCTATTTTAACTTGTGTTTCTAATCTATTTTTTATGGTACTGTTTTTAATAAGTTGGACTGTTTTTTCCCTTTGTGTAAAGACAGATGCAAAAAAATGAATTAAATAGTTCTGCTTTCTCCCTGTTGCTTGTCACCCTCTTGCCACTTTCCCCCACTAATGGACCAATCATTTCCTTCACTTTTTTTGTTTTTTTTACATGTTGAAAGAAGCTTTTTTTTTTAATTATTTTTGACTTTGGTCACAAGCCTTAGTTCATTTTGAGCTTTCATTTCCTCATCTCATCTTTGCAGGCTCGGACTAGTTGCTAATATTTTGCTTTAGTTATGTGCCCCTCTTTCCACTTTCTATACTTGTCCTTTTTATCTTTCAATTTATCAGAGAGTTCTTTATGCAGCCATGCTGGTTTCTTTTGAGAGCTATTCTTTTTCTTCTTTGTTGGTATTGTGCTAGACTGGGTCATTTTTTAAAAAATTTTTCCCCAAGCTTCTTGTTTTCCCCTTGAGGATTCTCATCCATGGAATCCCTCCCAAAACTCTCTGTAAGGACCCACCCCACTTTGCATCTTAAGAAGACAGAACTCCTGGAATATTTCTTCCAACAGGCATCTTTATTAAGAGAAAGCTGGATGCAGGCGTTCTAGACAGGGCTTGGGTCCAAGCTCTCCCATTCAAGGTTTTAAGGGATCCCCCATTAGCCACACCCCATCACCCCCTTCTCCCAGCGACAATCCCAGGCATTACATTCTCACCCCCTTTTCCTCACTGCCGGGAGGAGACTTCAGAAAGGATTACATGAAAGCTAATGACCCCCATTGTTATTGTTAGTCCTTTTGGTGATATCCACAT
>NW_015386659.1:335767-343964 GCF_001527695.2 Protobothrops mucrosquamatus | reverse complement strand
TTCAAGGTTTTAAGGGATCCCCCATTAGCCACACCCCATCACCCCCTTCTCCCAGCGACAATCCCAGGCATTACATTCTCACCCCCTTTTCCTCACTGCCGGGAGGAGACTTCAGAAAGGATTACATGAAAGCTAATGACCCCCATTGTTATTGTTAGTCCTTTTGGTGATATCCACATCCAGTCCCTTTGAAGTAGGCAGAAGGAAGTGAGGGTCATAAAGCCCCTTTGTTCACCCCCTTCCCTTCATCGTATGACAGAATCCAGAGCAGGCAGAAATGCGGGTTTTCATAGTTGATAACTAGAGATGGAATATATTTGGATTCTGACATCCTGCCCCCTTAAAAATAAGAGAGATCCACCTGAAAGAAAACAAAACAGGTATAAAAGTTAGTCAGGCTTGTTAGGATACTCTGTGTGAAACTTCTTTAATAGCTTTGGGTCTCTGACATGACGTTTATGGACCCACTCGTTTTGCGAGGCAGGGAGGTGTTTCCATGCAACTAGGTACTGAGTCGCTCCATGATGTCTCCTAGAATCTAAGATTTCCTTTATCTCGAAGTGTTGTTCGCCCTCTACCATGATTGGAGATGGTGGTGGGGGGATTTTAGGCCGTAATGATGACTGATGCTCTCTTTTCAGCAAGCTGCAATGAAAAATTGGGTGTATTTGCCTGAGATTTTTTGGTAATTCTAATTCTACTGTTACTGGGTTTATGATTCTTTTAATTGGAAAAGGCCCTATATATTTTGGTCCCAGTTTTTTACAGGGTTGTAGGGATTTCAGGTATTTTGTAGATAAGTACACCATTTCTCCTATAATGAATGGTGTAGGCCAGGGGTGTCCAAACTTTTTTCAAAGAGGGCCAGATTGGATGAAGTGAACGTGCTGGAGGGCCGAACATTTTTCTGAACATTCTTTGAACCATTACAATTAAATGCAAATGAATTATTTTATGCCAAGTTAATTGCAAATGGCATACTTTCTCTTTTCTCCTTCTTTCTCTTTCTTTCCTCTTTTTCCTCTCCCTCTCTTTCTCTCTTTCCTCTCTCTCTCTTTCTCTTTATTCTCTCTCTCTCTCTCTCTCTCTCTCTCTCTCTCTCTCTCTCTCTCTCTCTCTCTCTCTCTCTCTCTCTCTCTCTCTCTCTCACTCTCTCTCTCAACAACAAGGATGCCCACAATAATTGGGCCACGAAGCGCAACTTCCCCCAGGAGGCAGAAAGAATTCGGGCAAGCTGCGTTTTGGAGATCAGGCCAGGGCTCAGTCGAGCCCTCGCGGGGCGCAATTAGGGGCGGCTCCGTGGAGTCCCGGACGCCTGGCTCATGGAGGAAGCCGGCAGGGAGCCCACAATTAGCAGGCCTTCCAGAAGCGGCTGAGGTGGACACCCCTGCGGCACTCAGGCGGCCCCTGAGCTTCCCGCTGAGCCGGATGGGATTCCTGGCCAGCTGGCCACAGGGCGGGAGTGGCTCCCTCGCTGGGGCTGCTTGGCCTCCCCGGCTGGCTGGCCAGTCCGGCCTTTCCAGGGCCAAATCCTGCAGGCTGCGATTTGCACAGCCCCGGTCCAGAGGAGCGCCGTCGCCCCGGTGGACGGGGGGCTGGGAGGGGTAAGCCCCTTTCAATGCCCAGAAAGCAGCGCTTCCTCTCCTGCTCCAGGCATGGGAAAATGGGCGGAGGTCCTGGGATGGCCAAGCGTGTGGGGAGGGCAGGAGGCAGCAGAAGGTGCCCAGGGCACCATGGACTGGCTCGGGGAGATGCGTGGCCAGCTCGGCTGCCCAGGCAGGGAGCAGCCTGGGGCGCCGCCCCAGCAAGGACTGTCACGCGGCCCAGCCCAGGGAGACACGTGGCCAGCTCGGCTGCGCAGGGAGCGGCCTGGGGACAGGCCAGGAAGCAATGCCCCAGCCAGGACTGCTGCCTGGTACAGGTAAGCTGGGGGGGTGCCACCCGCCCTGCGGCCGCTTCGCGGCGGTGCTCTGCAGACTCAGAGCTCCCTCCCCTCTGCCACTGACCTTCCATCTCCGGCTCTGCTGCTGCTTGGCCAACGGTTGCGCCGGCTGGACATCGCAGGGGCTGCTCTCTCTCGGGGCTGCGGCTTACGGGAGGGCTGGCCCACTCAGCAAAGGCTCTGGGGGGGTTGCTCCCAGCGGGGATCCCGGGGCTTCCCCGCATGGCTCCCCAGCCACGTGCGCCTGGGACGGGGCCAGCCCGGGAAAGGAACTTCCTGGCCGCCCTTCTCCCAGGGGGCGGGGCATCCGGGCGCAGGGCCAATGAGGAGCCCTGCGAGGGGGCAAGTCCCATGAGAGAGAGAGAGAGAGAGAGAAGTGCAAGTGCAAGTGCCTCTCTCTCTCTCTCTCTCTCTCTCTCATGGGACTTGCCGGAGGGCCGTGGGAGGGCCGCATTTACATAGAGCAGGGAGGGCTGTTAGAGGGCCATATTAAACCGGAACGCGGGCCGCAAATGGCCCGCGGGCCGGACTTTGGACATGTCTGGTGTAGGCTCAATCCTTTTTTTATTGGCTTGTGCTTTGTATGCCTGCCTAGCTTCATCTAGTGCTTTTCTAACTATTGGCCAGGTGTTTTGTAATTGTTCCATCCATTCTTTCAGTGATGGGATCATTGGTTTGTTTGAGGTTAATTCTGGCATGGGGTTGAAACTTTGATCGTTGGCTATTTGAAAAGGAGTGTAACCTGTGCTGAAGTGGACTGCATTATTTAGGCAACTTCTGTGAAAGGTAGTAGGTCCGTCCACGTTCTCCAGCACTTGGAGATGGAGAATCCACCAATGGGTAGTAGACTGTATTCCTGCCCAATCAGATCAAGTCAGCCAAAATTGCCACGCCCATCCTGGGCCATAGATACCCAGTCTTTGACTTGATCTTGCCCAGGACAGACGTTGCAAGTTTGGCTCTAGGCAGGTATAAATCATTGGTGGATTTTCCAGTTCCTTTCCCATACAATTTGGGCTTTCCTACATAAATTTTTCCTTTCTCTCCCCTATCTCTCAGAGGTATTAATCTGGGGATTTTTTCCTATTAAGGAAGGGGCTCCTTCCTTATCTTTCCTCACCCCTCCAAAATTCCCTAATCAAGCATTTCTGACAGGAGGCTAACGGTCGTTAGCCTCAAGTTTCACTCCAATTGATCTCCTTCGCAAAGGGGTTTGCTACTACAGTCAAACAGACGGGCTCTAAAAATCCCTGGTAGGAGACCAACGGCTGTTGGTCTCCAAATACCCCAAGCCTGATGGAACTTACGGCTGCACTCCGTTAGCTAATCGCTCGTGGGGGGAAGGGACTTCCCGGAGATAGTGCTCCCTGGGGATTTTCTTTTCACCTTGATAGGCTGCCTTCGGTTCTCGGAGCTGCCGCTGTAGCTCCGGTGACCTAATTAGTCACTTGCCTTCCTCCCCTTCGGACGGGGATAACTCGAGGTGCGCGCGCGCGCGTGAAGCCAGCGCCGATCGGCTGTCAGGGCCAATCGGCGGATCAAAAAAAGGCAGCGCGGAGGCTCCTCTGGAGGAGGAAAGCTCACTCGTTTGCCTCTCAGCTCCGGCTGTGACCGTTAGGGATTCGCCACGCGGCCGCCATTTTGAGCCGCACAACTCTCTACTCTCTACTGAGGTTTTCCTCAGGACGGCCTCTCTTCTCGGAGCCGGCCCTCACGTGCAACCGCCATTTTGGGACCGCGCGTTCCGGCAGGGCCTCAGATTATTGTAATTGAGTTTGTTTAAAAATTTCAGCCAAATTCATTTGGGACTCCCTCCTTGCGGCTACGTAATCTCTACTACTATTACTGGGGAGGTTAAACATACTCATAACATAGGGACAGGCCGCCATTTTCTGAGAGGCCGCCATTTTGTAGGCTGACTCTGCACTCAGATTCAAGGCCAGACAGTTTCCCTGGGAGACTTTGGGTTCCCCCTTTTCGGATTTGGACTGGTAACTTAACATTCAGGCACCTCTTGGTGCTTGCCTTTTTTTCAGATTTGGTGTCTCCTTAATTCGGTTTTTTCCTGTAAATTGGCACTATACTGGGATTCCAGGCACCCCCCACAGAGTGCCTGTCCTCATCCACAGTACTTAAGTACAGATTCCAGGCGACCCTGCAGAGCGTCTGTCCTTATTCGTACATTAACATCAACCCTTGGATTCCAGGTGCCCCAATAGTGTACCTGTCCTTATCCAACCAGGAATTGTACCTGGCTTCCAGGCATCCCCTGTAGTCCATCTGTCCTTACCCAGAGTCTGACATTCTCTGGGTAACAGGGCCCCCCTATTGTGTTCCAGTGCTATCGGAGAATGGAGGAAGCTGTTCCTTCCTCAATGAGTGCCTTGCCATCCTCATCGGGTCCACCCGGTCCGGAAGGCAATGGTAAAACGACCCATAAGGTCAGATCTACTACCAAATCTTCCAAACACACTGATAAACAGGCTACCAGGAGACACCAAGCCTTGGAAAAAGAGTTCTCCAAAGCACAGAAGAAAACCAGGTTGGAGACACCTCAGTCTGCGAGGTTAGCCCTTGACTTACCCCTCGGGGTGCCAACCTCTCCTAGGGGTGTCTGGTCACAGGGGATTCTCTCCATTCCCCCGCGCAGTGCAGAATAGAGGAATTTCCTTCAGCTCCCCAGCCCTCTATGTCGAGGGTGGCTCAGGGGGCCCCTGAGGCCACATTCACCCCTACCGCGGCGGGGCTCCGCCCTTCAGAGCTGACTCTCCTCCCTACGGAGGACTGCCTGGCGTTATTAATTGAACGAGCGGTAGACCGCGCTCTTGACGCCAGGGCTAGGACCTCTAGACCAGTAACATCCATTCCCATTCCTATCTCCCAACCGAAGGCTGAGGCTTATTATAACCCATCTTCTCCATCTGGGTCCTCTGTTTCTGAGGATTCATACCTCAACCAACCCGCGTCAGGACAGGAGGTCCAGATGTCGGAGGAGGAGGATGTCCCTCCAGAAGCCCCCTCATTCACTGGACTATTTAACCCTTCTTTCTTTATCACCTTACTGCGTAAGGCCACATCCACGGCTCATCTGGGACAGGGATCTTCATCAGCAGATACTCCCGTTCTACCCGATGCGGAGGCGGACCCAAATTTCGTAGAACCTGTTGTGACTCAACACCGTATCCCCTGTCCTTCCCTGTTCCTGACTGCAATCAAGAAGCAGTGGTCCTCCCCGGCTTCTCTTCCCCTACCAGGTACCACTGATAAGAGGCTGTATAATGTTGCCAAGGAGCTGGAGGAGGTTCTGGAGATTCTGGATGTGGACGAACCATTAGGTCCCCTGGTATCGGCCACCACCATCTCCGGCGACTTCTCGGAGGCCCTTAAGACCGAGAATCCTCGCCAGAGAATGAAAGAGCCTGACTTCCGGTGGCTCGGTGGCTGCTGAAGGAGGCTTTTTGATAGCCTCCTGTCCGGGACTGCGTAAAAATCGCCGAAACAGCGCATATCAGCTGTTTGGCAGTCTGAACCTTCTCTCTGGGAAAAGGAGAGAAGGAGAGCTTACTCTGAAGTAGGAGTTGAGTTCCCTAGTCTCCCTGAGGGGCTACCAGGGAGGCGAAGGTGAGAACTCCTCCGGAGCTCAGAGTTCCTCCGCAGATCGGGATGTCTTCATTATTTTAGCGAAGCCAGACGCTGTCTCCACCTCTGATGCTTTTTTCTGAGACTTTAAATGTGAGTAATCTATAACAGACAGAGCTGTCTAGGAAACTTGGACTTTTTACAAAGAAATTATAACTTTGACTCAGAAGAATAAAGTACTCTTCTCAACTGACTGAAATTGAAAGTTAACTTCCAGACAAGGGAGAAAAAAATGGCTGCGGCTCAGCCACTTCTTTGTTCTAAAGAGAAACTTTCATTTTCCTTCCGGGTTGTGGATTGCTACATCGTAAAGACTGTATAGATTTCTTAAAAATTCAAGAAAAATTCAAGAAAAATCTGCTGAACTACTTCCTGTGTTGGACTGTATATTAAGATATTTTTCAAACTTAAGAATGGTTTCTAAATGTGTTGTAGCCTCTGCAGCACCTAAGCCAGCTGTTTCTTCCCCAGTTGTACAAACCACGCATCAGAAAGCTAAAACTCCTCCACCCTCTCCTCCACCTTATATTACTTTGAAGGATTTGCAGGATTCTTTGATGCAGATGTCCAAACAAATAGTGCAACAAATGAGAGTGGAGACAGAAGAACTTCTTTGTAAAAAGAATGATGAATTGTGTGAGAACATGTCTCAAATCTTTCAAGGCTTTGCTTTTCATATGGATCATATAGAGGTGCGTGTGGAAGAAGTGGGAGAAAAAATGGAAGGGATGGAGGAGAGAATAGAAAAAGTAGAAGAGGGTATAGAGATTGCTCAAAATGATATTGTAATGACACAATTTAGAGAAATGGAATACGCAATAAGAATCAGAGGGCTGAAAGAGGATGTACAAGAGAAATTGAGGGAAGAGATATCAGCTGCCTTAGTGTTGGTTTTTGACTGCGATCCTGAAATTATATATGGAGAAATAGAAAAAATATTTAGAGTCAATTCATGGGTCGCACGTCAGAGAAAACAGCCCAGGGACGTTGTTGTTTACTTTTCTAGAAAAACACGTCGAAATGATATTATACAAGCCTTTTACCAACAGAGATTTCAGATTGCTGCTCAAGATGTTATACTTTTGNTCCTAAATTGGGTTTACATTTTATTGCCCCTGCTCCAAAGAAAAAAGCGGGTGTAGTTCTTTATGTTAAGAAGGAATTGATGCCAAAGTTAATAGATGCTGATGCAGAAGGAAGATTTGTGTTCATTGAAATTATATTGAATGGGAAAAAATGTCTTCTTGTGGGTTTATATGCACCTAATTTATATCAACAACAAAAAGAATTTTATACTCTTTTACATCAAAAGATAATACAATTGGATTATAAATCTGTTATTATGATGGGAGATTGGAATGGTGTAATAGATCCAAAAAGAGATAAAAAGACCTTCTAAAATCTCAATGCAAGCTAAATTGCCTAAAAGTTTTTTTGCATTACAGGAAGACCTTGAGTTAAGAGATATATGGCGAGAGAGGAATATAGGAGAAAGTGACTTCACCTTTTTTTCGGATAGGCATCAATCTCATTCCAGAATTGATTTTATTTTGATTACTAATGATCTGATTTCTAGGGTTAAGAAGGTGAAGATTTTTTCTAAGATATTGTCAGATCACAGTCCTGTATGGATGGAAATTTCAACTGATGGAGGTAGTAGAAGGACTTGGAGATTAAATGAGAATTTATTGAATTATGAAACAAATGTGCAGAAACTTAAAGATTACTTAAAAGATTTTTTTATGTTGAATATGAATAAAGGCACCTCCATGTCAATGGTGTGGGACGCAAGCAAAGCAATTATGAGGGGTGCCTTAATCTCAATGAATTCTGCTTATAAGCGAAATCAGCAACAAAGATATAAAGATATGGAGCAAGAGATAAAAATAAAGGAAAAAGCTTTCTCCTTAAATCCAACGGATAAGAACTTAAAGGCATCTATTGCAATGTTGAAAGAACAATTTAATATGTTGCTTTCTGATCAAATTGCTGTTAATTTGAAATATATGAAACATAATACATTCTGCAATGCAGATAAACCTGGAAGATGGTTAGCTTATCAATTACGTAAGAAACAAAAACAAAGACTCATTGAGAAAATAAATTACAAGGGTAAAGAAGTTTTTCAACAGGACTTGATTAAAAGGGCTTTTTCAGAATATTTTTCTAAATTATATGCCTCCGAGAATATACAATCTTTTGAAATAGACAATTATTTGCAACAAGCAATTTTTCCTCATCTTACTGATGATCAAAAAGGATTGATGAATTGTCCGATTGTGTTGGAAGAGATTACAGAGGCAATTAAACAATTGAAGGTTGGCAAGGCCCCTGGTACAGATGGGTTTACTGCAATTTATTATAAAAAATTGTCTGAAGAAATGTTAGAACCCTTGAGATGTCTTTTTAATGATATCTTAATGGGAGGACAAATACCACCATCTTGGAGGTGTGCATTTATTTCACTTATACCAAAGGAGGATCAAGATATGACTCAGCCTAAAAATTATAGGCCAATATCTTTATTGAACACGGATTATAAGATTTTTGCAAAAATATTAGCTAATAGACTAATGCAAGTACTGAAACGGATTATTCACGTGGATCAGTCTGGAT
>NW_015386659.1:330004-334314 GCF_001527695.2 Protobothrops mucrosquamatus | reverse complement strand
GCTCAAAATTGGAAAAAGAAGACGTTACCAACTATGGATGATTGGAGACAGAAGGTATCGTATTTTGCAGAGATGGCAAAAATATCCGCATACCTGAAGGATCACTCTCAGGAGAAATTTATCTCAATGTGGAGAAGATGGATAGATTATATTCAGAGAAAATATGAACTGAATAATTATCATGTAGCTTTTGATTAAAAAATTTTTTATATACATATATACACAAAAACAAATATTGATAGATTTATAAAATTTGTATGTATTTTAATGTTATTTTAGAGTCATAGTAAGTTTATACTAGTGTGTAGTAATAATGAGTAGCTTTGGATAGAATTGGATTATTGTGTGCTTATTTCCTGGTTCAGCTCTGGGAAATCCTGGGGGGGAGGGGGGAAAGGGAATAGATAGATGTATATAAATTGATGTATATATGTGATTTTTTAAAGAGGTGCCCGGTGGATACCCCAACTGCACCAGACGGGATGGTTGAGAGAGGAAGGGAGGTAGGAGAGAGGGAGGAAGGAGGAGAGGATGTAGGTTCGGGGGGAGGAAGGTGTGGAAAGTGAAAGAGGGGGGTGCAGGGGGGGACACCAGACACTTCCGTGAATGTATTGAGTAGTGTTATTTTTTTTGACTGATATTGTGATTAAATGCATCATATTTATGTTATTGTTTTTAATTGAAAAATCAATAAAAATTTATATATATATAAAAAAAGAGGCTGTATAATGTTGCCAAGGAGCTGGAGGAGGTTCTGGAGATTCCGGATGTGGACGAACAATTAGGTCCCCTGGTATCGGCCACCGTCATCTCCGGCGACTTCTCGGAGGCTCTTAAGGCCGAGGATCGCAAGTGCGAGTCCACTTATAAGAGGGCACACCAGGTGGCTGCTTGGGCAATCAAGACCGCAACCTCCGCCTCCTTCTTCAGCAGGGCCGCCCTCACCTGGCTCCGGCAACTCCAAGCCCGGATTCCGGTGGAGGATGTCCGCACGCACCTGGACCTCAGTAAGATGGTGGCAGCCACTGAGTATGCGTCAGACGCATCCCTACAGGCCGCCAGGTTTTCTTCCAGGGCTATGGCGTCCAGCATAACTGGGCGTCGTATGCTCTGGTTGAAGCATTGGCAAGCTGATGCTAAATCCAAATGGAAATTGTCAGCTGCTCCTTATCAGGGTGCTAAGTTATTTGGGGACTCTCTGACTCCTTACTTAACGGAGAACAAGGATAAACGCAAGGTCCTTAATCACCTGCTCAAAAGAACAAACAAAAGGTCTGGCTACTTCCCACGAAGACAGTCCTTTCGTGGGGGAGCGAGATACAATTACCCCCAGCCTTTTCGCTCCTTTCCGTCCTGACAGGACAGGCAGGATAGACAACCTGATAGGCAAAATCCTGGACCCAGACAACAACCTCAGGGGAAACGGCCCTTTCGAGGGAACAACTGGCCTTTTCGCCGCTCACGGTGACTCATCGGCGGCACCTCCCATAGGGGGCAGACTTGCTCTATTTGCCCACCAGTCCCTGAGTGGTTCCTAAGAGGGATAAAAATTCCTTCCAAAATGCAGACGTAAATTGCACTCCCCTATCAGAGATGATGCGTTGGGGTGCTCCATGCAATCTGTAAATATGCTGGACAAACAGTTTTGCTAAGGCTTTTGCAGTGGGAATCTTTTGGCAAGGGATAAAGTGTACCTGTTTGGAAAACAAATCCGTGACCGTCCAGACAACAGTATTCCCATTGCTTTCTGGTAATTCCACTATAAAATCCATGGCTATTTCCCTCCATGGGGCTGAAGGATTTGCCACTGTTTGTAACAGTCCGGGTGATTTCCCTTGCAACCTCTTTGCCATTGCACACTTTGGGCAGCTGGCCACATAACTTTCTATGTCCTTTTTATGGATGGCCACCAAAATTGCTGTTTAGTTAAGTGTAATGTTTTTACAAATCCAAAACGCCCTGCTGATTTTGTGTCATGGCAAAGTTGCATGAATGTGACTCTCTGGGTTGTTGGTATATATAACTTTTCCCCTACCCAAGGCAACCCATCTCTCATTGTGCACACATGTTTGTTTTTCAGGAACCATTCATCTGTTTCCAAACTTTTCCGGAATTCAATTCCAGTTTGGCTGCTCAGTTGTGGTTTTAACTTAGTTTGGGCTCTGGTGGTTACTGGTGCTGCCAGTTGTGATTCTGCCATCATCGGTTTAGAGTCTGTGGTTCGTGTGCTATTATATTGGGGCATGCGAGATAGTGCATCTGCCAGGAAGTTCTTTCTCCCTGGCAAATGTTTGAGCTTAAATTGGAACTGGTGGAAATGCTGGGACCAGCAGGCTTGTTTGGGGTTGAGCTTCCTGGGTGTTTTCAGGGCTTCCAAATTCTTGTGATCAGTCCACACCTGGAAGGGAATTTTGTTGCCTTCTAGGAACTGGCGCCACGTGAGTAATGACCAACATATCCTGTATGCCTCTTTCTCCCATACGGGCCAGTGCTGTTCTGTTTCTGTGAGTTTCTTGGATGTATATGCACAGGGTTGCAATACCCCGTCATCGTTTTCTTGTAATAGTACAGCCCCCACTGCCACATCACTTGCATCCGCTTGTATTACAAAGGGCTTATCCATGTCTGGGTGCCTCAGTACTGGTTCGGCAGAAAAAAGTCTCTTTAATCTCTCAAACGCTGTTTGGCACTCCATTGTCCATGTTAGTGACTGGTTAGGTTTTACTGAGGATGCTCCCTTTGTTTTTAGTAAGTTAATGAGGGGCAGGGCTATCTGAGCAAATGAGGGGATGAATTGACGGTAAAAGTTTGCAAAGCCCAGGAAACATTGTAGTTGCTTTCTTGTGCGGGGTGGTGCCCAGTCTAATACTGCCTTGACCTTCTCTGGGTCCATTTCAATGCCTTGTGGGGATATGCGATAACCTAGGTAGTCTATCTTTTCCTGGTGGAATTCGCATTTTGAGAGTTTGGCATATAGGTGGGCGGCTCGCAGTTTCTTTAAAACCACTCTGACTAGGTTGACATGTTCCTCTTTTGATTCAGTGAAGATAAGCATGTCGTCTAAGTAAACAAGGACCCCCTTAAATAGGTGCTCCCTTAGAACATCATTGATTAATTGCATAAATACTGCGGGGGCCCCTTGTAATCCAAATGGCAAGACTTTGAATTGGTAGCACCCCATGGGGCAGTTAAATGCGGTCTTCCATTCATCCCCTTCCTTGATTCTCACGTGATAGTAAGCTTCCCTTAGGTCTAGTTTAGAAAAAAAAATCCCTTTCGAGAGGTGTGACAACATGTTTTTCATGAGAGGCAGAGGGTATAGGTTGCTTTCACTGATTGTATTCAGGGCCTTATAATCCACGCATAAGCGTAAAGAGCCATCCTTCTTTTCCCTAAAGAGGACTGGGGCAGCCACTTTAGGCTTGGCTGGCTCAATGAACCCCCTTTCTAGGTTTTTCTTTATGAATCTTTCCATTTCCTCCTTCTCCTTTGGGCTCATGGAGTATAATCTGGGCTTCGGGAGTTTTGCCCCAGGTTTGAATTCAATGGCACAGTCTGTGGGTCGGTGGGGGGGGGGAGCTCATCCGCCCTCTCCTCACTGAAAACTTCATCAAGGTCTCTGTATTCCTCTGGTATTTCTGGTAGTCCCTTTTCCTCTCCCATGGATGCTTTTTCTGTTCTTGATTCTGGTAGCCCCCCTTTGGATTTTAAGTCCATAGGGTCCCCCTTCGGGAATTTGATTTCTGCCGTCCTCCAATTCACCCAGGGTTTCCATTTTTGTAACCATTCCATCCCTAAGATCATTGGGCATTCCATGCCTGGGGTCACCACAAACGTTATGTCCTCCTCATGTTTGCCCAGGGAGAGGTGTATTGGTAAAGTGGCTAGGGTAGCTGGCACCCCCCCTGCTATGGACCCATCTAACTGGCCAAATGAGATTGGTTGTTCCAGTCTCCTCGATGGAATGCCCAGATTCCCCACTAGTGTCGGGCTAATGAGGCAGCGGGTGCAGCCAGAGTCTATTAATGCTCTCACCCTCACGGCTTCAGCCATGGGGGGGATGAATATAGTCACTGTCTTGAGGATGGGTGCGATGCGTCCACTTACCAGAGGTTCGCCCTCCGAGCTGTCATCTGAGGCATCCACCGGCCCTGCGGTGTAGGCTGGGGTTCTTTCCCCCTGCTGAGCAGAGGTGGGGGATTCCACAGCTTCCATCATTCTCATGGCAGGTTCTTTTGGCTTAGCTGGAGGCTTTCCGGAGTTACTGGCCGGTGATCTGTTTGGGTTGTGTTGGGTGGCTCTTGAGCGGC
>NW_015386659.1:327716-329143 GCF_001527695.2 Protobothrops mucrosquamatus | reverse complement strand
AGTTGGTGTGGGTCCCCTCGGGGCAGGCAAGCATCATATAGGTCATAATTTAGTCCATCTTTGAAATGGCTAAGGAGGATGTCTTCTGGCCAGTTCAGTTTGCTGGCAATGGCCCGGAATTCTTGTGTATATTCGGCTACCGGGCGTTTGCCTTGCCTCATCGTTTTTATCCTTTCGCGGGCTTTGCGATCAGCCAGGGGGTCCTCAAATCGTCTTCTCAGGGAGGACATAAAACGGTTGAAGTTGTTGCGCTCTGGGGCATTGGAGTCGTGCAAGTTCACCACCCAATCTGCGGCCGGCCCATCTAAGGCAGATTGCACAATCCGGATACGGGCTTTGTTGCTGGGGATGTCCTGCCCGTATTCCTCCATGTAGCTGAGGACTTGGGTTAGGAAAAATCCCAAGCGTGTTGGCTCCCCTTTGAATTTCACCTCCAGCGGCGGACGTCTTTGAATGGATCGGTGCCTTCGTTCTCGGTGGTAGTCTTTTCCATTCAGATTTCCATCTGTGGTTCGGCGGAGAGTGGGGACTACTGGATCAGCAGATGTCCCCGGGGCTGCAGGTTCCACTTCCCCTTCTCTCCCTTTGCGGCTCCAGGAGCTGGGGCGGGCGTAGGGCTCAGGATTCTCCTCTCCTAGGGAGCTGAGAGTTCGCTTCATTAGGTAGATTGCTTTCTCTAGGATCCAGCCCAAGTACGGTGCCCAGCTCCCTTCCTCTTCACTTGCGTGCAGGGATTTCTCCATCTCCTGCTTCCATTCTGGTTGTTTGGACCCCCGTCTCAGAGTCACCTTTCTTGATTTCTTTCCCCACTCGCCTTTCTTTCCAACGTCCATTGACCACCGAGGTTTGTGGTCCTGTGTCTCCACCACCTCTTCTCCTGAGGATTTTGACCTCTCAGATCCCGACAGCTGGCAGGGTTTCAGCCGGCAGTTTTCTCCCTTCCTTGCTCCACTGTCTGACATGGTAATTTTTGCAAAGTACCCCGGCAAGAGTCTTCCTTCCAGGTGGACTAATTTTGCAAGTCCTGTCTAATGTAAGGACCCACCCCACTTTGCATCTTAAGAAGACAGAACTCCTGGAATATTTCTTCCAACAGGCATCTTTATTAAGAGAAAGCTGGATGCAGGCGTTCTAGACAGGGCTTGGGTCCAAGCTCTCCCATTCAAGGTTTTAAGGGATCCAGTGACAATCCCAGGCATTACATTCTCACCCCCTTTTCCTCACTGCTGGGAGGAGACTTCAGAAAGGATTACATGAAAGCTAATGACCCCCATTGTTATTGTTAGTCCTTTTGGTGATATCCACATCCAGTCCCTTTGAAGTAGGCTGAAGGAAGTGAGGGCCATAAAGCCCCTTTGTTCACCCCCTTCCCTTCATCGTATGACAGAATCCAGAGCAGGCAGAAATGCAGTTTTTCATAGTTGATA
>NW_015386659.1:322106-327590 GCF_001527695.2 Protobothrops mucrosquamatus | reverse complement strand
CTAATGACCCCCATTGTTATTGTTAGTCCTTTTGGTGATATCCACATCCAGTCCCTTTGAAGTAGGCTGAAGGAAGTGAGGGCCATAAAGCCCCTTTGTTCACCCCCTTCCCTTCATCGTATGACAGAATCCAGAGCAGGCAGAAATGCAGTTTTTCATAGTTGATAACTAGAGATGGAATATATTTGGATTCTGACACCCTCTCTAAGTTTATTGAAATTAGCTCTCTTAAAGTCCAAGACTCTAGTTTGACTGTGTTCTATTGTTTGTGCTTCCATAATGTTGAATTCCAATATTGCATGATCATTCCCCCTCCAAGGTTCCTGTGGCTTCAACACCTTCTATCATTTCATCTCTGTTAGTGAGTATTAGATCCAAAATGGCTAATCCCCTACTTCTGTTCTATACTTTTTGGGAGACAAAGTTGTCTGCTAGGTTTGTCAGGAATCTGTTTGATCTTCCACTTGGTGCAGAGTTTGTCTCCCAGTTGATGTAAGGGTAATTAAAGTCCCTCATTACTATTGTCATGTGCTTCCTACATACCTTAGTTAGCTGACTAGCAAAAAGTTCATCTATTCCCCCTGTTTGGTT
The DNA here is from genome assembly GCF_001527695.2 of Protobothrops mucrosquamatus. Lineage (NCBI taxonomy): Eukaryota > Metazoa > Chordata > Lepidosauria > Squamata > Viperidae > Protobothrops > Protobothrops mucrosquamatus. Next base: position 326,999 of record NW_015386659.1, on the reverse strand, counting down.
GGGTGGCCTATAGTATACACCTATGGCAATGTCATTTTTTCCCCCTTTATATTGACCCAAATGCATTCAAGACAGTTTTCATCATTGTTGTGCCCTATTTCTGTAGATATGTAGTTATTTCTTATAAAGAGAGAAACTCTGCCTCCTCTTTTATTTGGTCTGTTTCTTTTAAACAATTGAAATCCCTCTAGCTGAGTGTTCCATTATATCATATCTGCCCTCATTTACCTGAATTTCTAGTTCACCTTGTTTACTGTTCATACTCTGTGCATTGGTGTATAGACATTTGAGTCCTTTATGACTGACACCTATGTGGTGCCTGAGTTCCCCTATTTTCTTACCACCTGTTTGGTTAGTGCACTTTGTGTGACACTCGCTATTAAAAGCTTGATTTTGCTTGATAGCAAGATTGATATTCTTGTCCACACACACAACTATATTACATGCACTGCTAACCCTGTAATTTTTTGATTGCCGGGGACAGGGATGTTCTGTATCAATTAACTCACTGTCCCTTGTTTAGTTTAAATATTCCTCCAGAAAATCTGTGAGTTTATTGCGAAGTAACTCAGTCCCTTTCTTTGATGGATGCAAACAGTTTCTTTTGTACATTGTTTCATTGAACCAGCTACAGACATTATGACCATTCAGCATGAATCCCTGGCTAGCTAGACAGAATGGTCCTCAAATGTGAGTTCTTATACCCTTTCATGGTTTCCAAAATTGTCATTTCTGATTTTTTGGTCAGTGTCTGTTGTTGGGTTAATTTCCTTCTCAATTCTGTCTAAAAGGTGTTAATTTTTGTTCCAGGGGGGATCCAGTGTTAAATTATTTTATTGTTGTGTACCTTTTGGTGTTTCTATTCTAATTCTGACAATTCTAATCGCTGTTAGCCAGTTCTGCATTCCTTATAGCCAGTGTGTGTTAAGTGTTTGTTTATTTAGCCTCAGGCTGCCACTGAGTCAGACTAGTTTGTATTGGGTTCTTCCTGTATTTGCCAAGGTATTTTCTCTTTGGGGTGAGGAGGAGGTGTCCTGCCTACTGGGTTCCTGCCCCAAGCTCTGGAAATCATTCCGCAATTTGTTGTAAATGGGTTTGTGTTCTAAATGGGCTTTATCTGTCTATCATTTTTCTGAAAAAATGTTTGTCTATCTACAAGTGCCTTTTGAAGCTCAAGTCTGCTTGTGTGGGGAAATAATTTTCTTAAGTTACTTTTCTTATCCTATCACTAATTGATGAAACTACTATGAAGCTTTTTCTGAAACATATAAGCATTTTTCAATCTCTAAAATAATGTGGTCTATTTTAGAATAAATGTTAAAGGTAGATTCTCCTGCCCCTGGAAAATTGCACACCTTAAAATATTAGGCTTTTAAAATTATTTGGACCTTTCAGCATTCTCAAGCTGCCTAGCATTTTTTTTCAAGTTGCAAGTCCTTATCTTTAACATGTTACAAATGTTCAAATTCAGAAGTGAAACATTTCATGTATGTTCTCTTACCAGAATCCAGGTTTTTCTTGTCCTCATCTGTCTGCCTATCTGTTTCTTTAACCACTGCAATATTAATGCCTTTTCAAACTCTGCCTGCAAGCTACTCACCCTCATATACATCTCCTTTTCTTGTCCTTTGTTCTCCCTACCTTTTGTTTGCCTCTCCTGGGAGAGTCCATCCAGAAATGGGGGGGGGGACAGAATCTTGTTCTTATATTTTTCAGCTCTGTATAGATGACCCCCCAACCTTTGGAAGCAGAGCACACTGACCCAGATGCTGCCTCCATCCATTTGAGCCATGGAATTGGGTTTTGAACCCAGCCAGTCACTAAAAAGCCACCATGCAACCTGAGTGGAATATCTTCCCAAGTCCTACCATTCCCCCAGATGCCTGTGAGAGCTGCAGAAGGAAGGAGTCCTGGAGCCTATTAGGAAGACTAGGGGGGGGGGAGGGTGGAAAGTCATTGTAAAGTTTTCTTTCTTGCCCCATTTGTATTGTAACAAGCCAGTTGAATGTATTCATGGAGAGATGGCATTTGGGAATAGTTGGCACAGCAAGTACTGAACACCTTGGACTTCTATCTGGTGGGAGGGAAAATTTATCCAGAATGTTTGTATTGTCTGTTTTGTATTAGTAGCTGTACACACACACACACACACACACACACACACACCATTCATAATCACACTGAGTCTCTTTCATCTCCCTTCAGTGAAGTTCCAGCCTGATTCTTGCCCTGTATCATTAAAACTTTGTAGAAACAACTTCCAACAAATTCCAAGGGGGAGGGAACCAGGCCCCCTCAGGTGATTTGCAATTCATATGCCCTGACTAAGGAAGTAGCAGGAAACAGATCTCCAAACCTCAGCCCTGAATATCTTGCACTGGTGGACTCAGATTGGGATTCCTAGAGCTCATTATGTGCAATTTAAGAAAAAGATTAATAGCCTGGCATACTGGCTAACCTTAATTGGACATTACTAACCTGGATGCATTGAACTAAGAGCTAAAGGAGGAAACAACCCTTGAAAATGGGCAGCCAGTGGTTATGTACTGAGAAAAACCACGGCTGTGAAGAATTTTGGGAGGGATGTGCAAACCTGACTGGAAGCTAAAAGTGACATCCAATATTTGAAAATTATTGGCACAGAATATTGGACACTATAAATTTCTTTTCTACCTAACAAAACTTTTGCCCTGACTTTTAGAACTTTATTGGTTGGAGGCTCCCCTTTTGGGAGCCACTGAAGGGATTTTTTTTCCCTGCTTGCCTCCATTAGTGTCTTATTTTTTGGCTTAACAGTTTAAAGCTTGTTTACCAAGTCTCCCTGACCAGATCAATTTTAATCTTGTGCCAGTAAGCATGTCATTCTCACACTTAAGGCATAAAGTGGGGATTGTGGGAGGGCAGCCCCTCAGAGAAGGAAATATTAAAAGGATTAAAAGAAATATTAAAAGGAAGCCAACTCTGCCCCCACGTCTCTCTGCCCCAAGCAGGAGCCAGCCCTATACAAATGCAAATGTAAAACCATCAGGAAAGTTGGAGCCAGAAACTCAAGAAGACAAAGACCTAAAATCTGCATACCTCACCCAAACTCTAAGAGTCATTAGCCCAGCCCCAGGGAAGCAGGATATGACTTTTGGGACATAATAGGATTAAACCACAGATACCCAGAAAAGCACACTCAGACTCAGTTCAAAGTTCATGCCACAGGAACAGGAAACTATTCCAAACAAAAGGCTTTCAGAGGGTATAAAAACCTACTCCACGTGTGCTCAGCCCTTGATTTCTCTCCTCCTTCCTGCCAGAACCATCTTTCAGTCTGGCTCTTCAATAAACTGCAACCATCTTCCCAAAGCAGTCGCCATGTTGTTTATTTATCCCTGGCTTGGATGAACCAGGATGAAGACTTTTCTTTCCACAATAGTATAGTATGGAGAGAAAAGAACTTCAGAGTACCAAATATATTTGTCAAGGTTAAACGAAATAACATTGGTATTTATTTTATTTTATTTTAATATGTGATATAAATTGATTAGTGTTGTGTCCTGAGCCTGCAGAAGCAGGCTCGGGATGTTGTAAGAGTCCCGGGCATTTGCAAAAGCTGCCCGGGACCAGACTGAGTGGCGCCGGCCTTGCGCGCATGCGCAAGGCGGGAAAAGACTGCCTTGTGATTGGTTGGATTTGCCCGGGGATCAGAAGGTATAAATAGAGGCCTGCGTGCCTCTGCTCGGGTTGTTCGTAGATTGGAAGCAAAGAATAAAGACTTGTTAGAAATGCTTCGTCTCAAGTGCTATTATTCTCCGGACTTAACACTGGCGACGAAGGTGGGATTCAGTCTATACAGCTAGGAAAGCTTGAAGACTCACCCAAAGAAGTCCGGAAGAGGAAAACGACGTGGAAGTCAGCGTTATCCTGCCAGTACGAAATCGCTGGAGAGTGCGTGCGGCTGAAGAAGACCCTGATCCTCGATCATGGCGAAAGTTGGGTGTTTAGCGGAATTCGACGTCTCTCACCCTGAGAGGTGGGAATCTTATGTTGCAAGAGTCGAGACGTACTTCCGCATAAACCAGATAAGGGAGGAAGGCTTAAAGGCTACCACGTTGTTGTGCGTTTGTGGACAAGACGCCTTTGAGATCGCCGAGAGCCTAATCGCCCCGGACTCGCTGGAAACGATATCATACTCCGATCTGAAGAAAGTTTTAAAGGAACACTTCCAGCCCAAGCAATCTGTCATGGCTTGGAGGCACACATTTCAACAGAGAGATCAGTGAGCTGGGGAATCAGCAAAAGAATTCGTTGCGGCCTTGAGAAGAGCAGCTAAACCGTGTGATTTCAAGGACTTAGAGGAAAGACTGCGTGATCGTTTTGTGTGCGGACTGAGGAACACAGACTTACAGCAGAGGCTGTTCGCCAGGGAAGACATCTCCTTCCAAGATGCTCTGCGAGAGGTTTCAGCAGAAGAAGCTGCAGGTGGGGCGGTCAAGAACATGCGCCCTAAGAGAAGCACTCCAGAGACCGCCACTATCCACAAGGAAGACGTGCGAGAGGATTCGGAAGAAGATCCTGAAGAAGAGGTGGACAAGCTTTACCAAGCAGCTGGGAGGAGGTCCAAAGATCGTCAGGACAAGGGCCCAGCTGAGCTTCGTTGCCTCGGATGCGGTGGACGCCACAAGCGAGCGGAATGTTGGTTCCGTTCTGCCATTTGCCGAGTGTGCGGAAAGAAAGGCCACATCGCTGCGGTCTGCCTGGGTCGACAGAAGGTACAACCGAAGGAAGAATTGAATCTGAAAGGTACCAGGGTGCCCAGTCAAAACAGGGTGGGGTTCTGTGCAACACGCCGGAACATTTTAAGAATAGGCACACACAAACCCCTTAAAAAGAAACTATCTCTTAAAG
>NW_015386659.1:317154-318540 GCF_001527695.2 Protobothrops mucrosquamatus | reverse complement strand
GGTATCAAAGATATAAAAGCTCTTGTCCAAGACTGTGGTATTTGTCCTCCCAACATAATTCTATTAAATAATATTTTTAGGGGTTGAATCATTTCATCTGACAATGATTTATAATAAATTGCTGTCAAACCATCTGTACCAGGGGCTTTACCAGCTTTCAATTGTTTAACTGCATTTAAAATTTCATCTGCAGTAATCTAGAATCTTGAATTCATTACATGAGGGCCACCCTGGAATCGTCAGGATGAAGGCGCTTGTGCGCAGCCATCTGTGGTGGCCTGGCATTGATCGGGCTATCGAGGCCCAGGTACATGGGTGTCATACATGCCAGCAGTCCAGGCGTGAAATGCCCCAGGCCCCTGTACACAGGTGGGAGGAAACACACACTCCATGGTCTAGAATACATGTAGATTACGCTGGGCCCTTTCAGGGACAATTCTTCCTGGTTGTTGTTGATAGCAATTCCAAATGGCTGGAGATCGTGCCTGTGTCTTCTACCACAGCTGCCAAAACTATTCAAGTGTTGAGAAACATTTTTGCTGCACACGGGTTGCCAGATGTTCTGGTGTCAGATAATGGTCCTCAATTTACTTCTACTGAGTTTCAGGGATTCCTACAGGCCAACATGATCCGTCACGCTGCTTCGGCTCCTTTCCATCCTTCCACCAACGGTCTGGCTGAACGGATGGTCCGCGTCGCCAAGGACGCCCTCAAGAAGCTGACTTACAGCAATTGGCATCACAGGTTGGCTGACTTTCTTCTAGCCCATTGTACTACTCCGTGCACTGCCACGGGTAAGTGCCCGGCCAAACTCCGCTGGGGTCGTCGGCTCGTGACTAAATTGGACAGGCTGCATCCGGAGCGTGTAGCTTCACAGGTGTCTCAGCCACACCCACCATGGGTCCTGTGTGAAGGCGATCCTGTCTGGGCGAGGAACTACGGGCCTGGACACCTCTGGGTCCCGGCTGTGGTCTGCAAGGTCTCGGGGCCTCTGTCCTACGAGGTGTCCCTGGAAGACGGCCGCGTTCTTCGCTGCCACATTGATCAACTACGTGTGAGGTGGGACTCACCTGGGGTTCCTCCTCAGTCTCCTCTAGGGGGGGAGGAGGAATGGGGAATGCATTCTGAGAATCAGAATCTGCTGCCAACAATGGTTGTGGGGAACGACACGGGCTCTCAACACCCAAGTTCCACAGGAGATTCAGGTAGCAATTCATGGGGACGGGGGCACACAGACACCCCCACACACACTCGAGCCTGGGAGTCCCACCGGAGGTATACTAATTATCCACACCTCACAAACAATACTCCAGACACGGAGAATAACTGGGAGCATACTCACAACTCACAACATGCAAGAGAGCAGGCAAAACAGAGGGGAAACAC
>NW_015386659.1:294680-316587 GCF_001527695.2 Protobothrops mucrosquamatus | reverse complement strand
ACAACTCACAACATGCAAGAGAGCAGGCAAAACAGAGGGGAAACACGTCCTTTGCTGAAATGGCTCATAGAAGGATGTCCCCACGCATAAGGGCTAACAGGGAGGCATCCCTAGTCCCTAACACTACAGGAAGGAGCCAGGAAAACCACACTCCGTCAGGAAACACGGAGATGAGTTCAGAGGGGTTGGAAAACTCCATAGGCGGTAGGTCAACCAGGTGTAGCGATCAACAGAGTTCTGACTTCTCAAGCCTAGGAGACAGGCAGGAAAGTCAAACAGAAGTCACAAGACAACCACAGGGCAATTCACCTAGTGTGGGAAGCAACGGGGAAAACACTACAGGTTCCCCAGGTCCGAGAAGGTCGCTCAGGGTCAAAGGTCCTCCCAAATACCTTGCAGATTACGTAAGGTGAGCATGTCAATTGCAATAACTGAACTAGAGGTTCTGGCTGGTTGACTCTACGTAAACGATGTTGGGGCTATTGGGTCTCTGTACGACGGAACAGTCCCACATCTTACACACACCGTGTGACTTAACTCAATATTTAATTATATAACCATCACTATGATGGCATCCATGTGGGCGCCGTATTATTTCATCTAGGGGGGAGGGGTGTTGTGTCCTGAGCCTGCAGAAGCAGGCTCGGGAGGTTGTAAGAGTCCCGGGCATTTGCAAAAGCTGCCCGGGACCAGACTGAGTGGCGCCGGCCTTGCGCGCATGCGCAAGGCGGGAAAAGACTGCCTTGTGATTGGTTGGATTTGCCCGGGGATCAGAAGGTATAAATAGAGGCCTGCGTGCCTCTGCTCGGGTTGTTCGTAGATTGGAAGCAAAGAATAAAGACTTGTTAGAAATGCTTCGTCTCAAGCGCCATTATTCTCCGTACTTAACAATTAGGTTAGTATTACTATAAAGCTATAAAGGCACACCAAGTTCACAGTATAATTAGGCAAGATCAATTACTTAATTGGAGAATTAGTATCTTACAACCTGCACACTAAGCAATGAGCATTGCAAGGAAACTCTAGCCCATAAATTTAAAGGGGTTAGAATGTCAAAAATCGCTTACATATTTTGATATATTGCCTACCTGGTACTATATTGCCTATGTGGTCTGTTTACTGACATTTGCCCACCCCTGGTTTAATTTTTGTCATTGTTCCTTTTGCTCCAATCTGAAATATAAACCATTTCAATGCTATTTATACCCACTAAACTTTACTTAGGATTGCAAGAATTTTAAAATAAAACTAGTTACTGTTTGAGTCTTCAGCATCAATGATTGTCATTGGCACATCCCACATCTAACACATATTGCTTGCTTTTAATTTCTGTGATATGCAAACTCATTCATTTTGACTTAGTATGATGCATTTTGTATGATGTACAAACTAAGCTGCTGTGCCTGGTTTAAAAAAATCTGGCTTAATATAACTTGTCCAATGGATCAAGATCAAAAACATTTCAATAGAGGTTTCTGCTGTTTCCCCTTTGTATTTTTCTCTCTCTCTGAACAACTAGATACAAAAGATAATTGTATCCTGAAATTTAACAGTAGGAGAGATTTCAACAATGATTTCGTTCAATTAACTCCCCAAATTGCATCCATTTCCATTTCCTTTTTTAACATAATCATTTGTGGTTAATAATACAAAGTCCATATGGGTACTTTGAATATCCAGGCCACCTGAAACTAGTTAATGAATCTGCAGGGGAAGGAAGACAGGTAACAAAAAGTGGATTGTCTTTTCCTTTTAATGAAAGGAGTCAAATATATGAGCATAAAAACAGTATTTATCTTAAAAGGTGCTAGTATTAAAAAAGAAGGGCAGACATGGAGTCCTTCTTGGAAATGTAGGATTTAGAGGTGCCAGGGTAGCCTCTACTTGCTTATCAGATGATAAGTTCCAAGAGTCATATAATAATTTACAGTATCTTTGTAATTTTTTTCAAAGATTATATAAGTTTGTAAGGACCTACCTCAGCTAAGCCATCCAAGAAAGCAGAATTCTTGAAACAGGCATTGTCTCAAAAGGTACTTTTATTAGGGGCTAGTGACAGCAGGGAATCAAGACGAGGTCTGAGAGAAAAACCCGCAAAGCAGTATATTAAAAGCAACATTCAGTACTCCTCCCCCAAGCATCCCAGTGTTCATTTAAATCCCAGCCAATCCACAGGTGGCATAGTGTTTTGATAACTGGTCATTTCGGTGGGCTCCTCAAGGTCTTTCTCACTTTCGATTTCTTCTGGCTCCAAGCGTAAACCATCTCTCAGATAAGGGAGAGACATTCCATCCCCTGGGAGAAGTGCATCATAGAAGGCAGTGCAAAGCAATCCCAAAAGCTCCCCCCTCCCAACACAATGGCAGACCACAAAGAAAGGCTACAGAAGTAGAAAATAGGCATAGGGTTAAAATATATTACTTTGGGGACCTGTCAAAGTTGTAACTCTGTGAATTTCAGGCTCTTTCATTCTCTGGCGAGGAGCCCAGTGATCACTGCAGTTGTACATGCCAATAAAAAAATGTTGCATCTCCCTCCAGTTGCTTTGGTTTCTTGTCTAGATGGGCATTTCCCCACAATATATTAAAAGTAAGGGAGATCATTTTGCTTTGGTTAATCAGTTGATATACAGGAAGCGGACTCTGCCATAGTGCAGGAATAACTCTAGGAATAGAATCAGTTAATATAGAGACAGTCTTCATTTAGTGACAATAATTGAGACCATCAACTTGGTTGTTAATTAAAGTAGTTGCTAAGTAAAATTGCAACAGTGCTTATGATCTTAATTCAGCTTTCCTTTGCCTTTGTTAAACAAGAACCAACTATATATTACTGCTACAATCCTGGGATGGATAGATGGCATATAGATGATGTGAGATGTAAAAACCCCAAATTTTGATACTCACAATACGAAGACAAGTCTGGTTAACAAAACAAAGGTTTATTGGAGAATAACATAAAAAGAATAAAAAGAAAAGAGAAGAGAAGAGAAGAGAAGCGTTTGCAAATGGGCCTCCTGGATCCTTCCCTATGGATTGGTTTCCAGGAGCGCACTGGCCTGGTTTCAAGTTTTGCATTTTATACCCCTACAATGCATGCCACATCTAAGAAGCTCTTTCATCTTTATAATGTACTTTGAAGTTGTACTTAAAGTCATCCTGACCTCTTCCACCCATCTGCTGTTATCTTGTTTATTTGTAATTTTCACCTAGGGTCAAAATCCCCCTCTTTGAGAGTAGGATTTCTACTCAAAGTGTAAGTTCCTGTGTCCGGAGGACTTTTAGGCAGGAAATAGTAAACATTTGGTCATAATTAATTATCTTTGCTATTACCATTTGTAGTCACTTTTACATGGGCAGGAAACAGTAAACATTCCTGTTTTATATATTGGCATTACATTGTTACATTTGCGTTACAGTGTTACATTTGTACTAAAGAGACAGTTTCATATAATGGCATTACATTTCTACAATTATTTCTACAATTATTAAAATAATAACTTTTATTTCCTTCAATGACAAAATGAGGATTGCTGTGTGAAAAAGAAGAAAGATGAAGGCAAAGGAGATACTTATGAAGCACATAGAGATAAGTTACAGGAGGCTTTATATTAGGTAATTTTCCAATTCCAAACCATTTTTTCTTTTTATTGATTGTTTTTCTCCTCTGATTTTATGGATCTCATTAGGAAATAAGTATATGATCCAAATGCCATTGTCAGAAATATCTCAATAAATAAAGTTCTAGTAACTGACATTTTCTTTTTACTTAAACCATTTTTTCTGTAGTATGTATGCACTGTATTACTTGAAACTTCTTAAAATTTTATTTTAAATGAAACACTAAACAATTCAGTACCACTTGATGGCAGTAAAGTCCTGTAGCATTTTTGTAAAAACTAAGCTTTGTGTGGTAGCTTCGTAATAGATGTGCTGTATAACAAGGAATGTTCACAATGGAACCTTAATAACAAGTAAATCAATATTCCATTATATTTAAAAGTTTACGTATTAACACAGTCACTTTAACCAAGAAGGCAATAAGTTTTGTTTGGCATAACCTGTTTTTAACAAGCTCATGCTGGCTTCTATTAATCACTTTGTTCATTTTTAGTTGCTCACAAATCCACTGCTTGATTACCTTTTCCAGGATTTTCCCAGTTGTTGATTGGTCTTTAATTTCCAGATAGGGAAATTTGGAGAGAGGAGTTGTTCGGACATTACCCCTGAATTGTATCTGAAGAGGGATGAGAGGAAAGAAAGGAGAGGAGAGAGAAAAGAGTAAAGGAGGGGAGAAGGAAGTAGGAAGGTTGGAGGAGAGAGTGGTGAAAGAGAAGAGGAGAGGAGAGGAAGAAGAGGGAAGTAGGGAAGAAAGAGAAGGANGAAGGTAGAGAAGAAGGAGTGGGGATGCAGTAAAAGGGGAAATGGGCGAGCAACACCAAAAGTCATGTGCATGTATTTATTTCATTAAAAGTATCTTATATATAAGAATGTAAAAAGAATGTATGTTAATATCTGATAAATATCACAGTATATGTATGGGGGAGAGTTTGGAAAAATAAAAAATAAATTAAAAAAAAACAAAAAACAATGCGCATCACAATGTCAAAAAAAAAATAAAAATTTCCTGGACCCTCTTTTTTCTCCCTTTTTGAAGATTGGAACCACATCAGCTTTTTTCCAGTCCTCTGACAGTGAAAACCATGGTCCCAAAATTTAAAGTTGTTTCAATGGCATCATCTGTTGAGCAAGCAATTTGCCTCTAGAATCATCCATTCCCTCACTGGGTGTTGACTTTCCATTGGAAATATGGATGAAAATATGCTTCTAAAGTCTTTTGCCTTCCTAGTAGCTCATAGTTCTTTGATATTTTTCAGGGTCTTTTTTGTTGCATTGTTTGTCCCAACATGAAAGAGGACAAAGGGATAGTAATCAGTTGGTTTGATTATTTGGGTAAGCCTCTCTTATCTTTGCACATGAGGGACAACATACCTCACTAAATTGCTCAGTCTACAAATTGCTGATAGTATTCATCTAGAAGTGAGTTACCAATCACTACCATACCTTTTTCTCTTTGGGGAACCCAGAGGATTCCCTTTCTCTGTGACAGTTTATTCTTTTCCAGGATCCATGTTTGCATCTTTTATTCCAGGGGGTCCTGTTCTCTCCCCCCCCCCTCTCTCTCTCATATCATTTTTTTGGCTGCTATGTTAATATTTCCCCCACATCTGCGGAATTTCCTATCTTTTTGCATTCACGAAGCTCATATGTACTGGAGGCAATGTTGCTCCTACAAAGTTGGACTACCTCCAAGTTGATTAGATTTATGCACTTTGTTCTCTAAAATCTCAAGTTCAGCCAACAAGAGCCAACCAGTTACAATAAATACACCTAGAATTACGGAGCAAGATATCTCTCAGTTCAGGAATTATGTTTCAATGTTTCTTCATTTTTTTTATACAAAAATGAATTTCCAGCTACCTCAGACTTTTAGTTGTTAATCCTTTTCATTTTTAAAAATAAATTGTATTTTATGTTCTATATTTTAATTGGTAATTGCCTTGACTATCAGGTGAATACAAAAGTGGAATATCAATTTTTCTTTATAAAGCAGCCTACTTTAGCTGAAAAAAAAAGATATTTTGTTATTCTGTTCAGAAAAATGTGGGCAAAGATTTTGCCTGCAATGGACAACAACAAGATATCTTTATAGTATCTAATTTGCTTCCCTTGTTTTTATAGAAGACACAATGAGGGCATCACTGAAGTCTTCAGGCATCTCCTCCATGGACCAAATGTTTTCCAAAGCATCTTGGAATGCTTGCAAGGTGTTTGCATCTAGTGCAGGAATGCCACTCAGCCCTGTTGTTTTATTTGAGTTCCTCTGCGGGATCATTTTCTTGATTTCATCAGTAGAAGGGGGCAGGTCATCTTGAAAGAGTTGGACTTGGTCTGGGTCTTATAGTCTGTTGATGTTGAATGATTTTCTGACAGTCCTTGGTTGCTTGGAATAAAAAGGGTCTATGTGAAGATGGAGGATTTTAAATATAAGAATAAAGAAGATTCATATAAGGCTTCTTCCCTATCTACATATCCTTAGATATGGTCCCTTCATGTTAGAAAGGAGTTCTTTTAAGCTGCTTAATATTGGCAGGACGGAGATATTATTAATCTGAATGATTTTAGCTTAGAAAAATAAGGATTTATTGTTGTTGTTGTTGTTATTGTTGTTGTTTTCTAAGTTTGCTCTAAAGGATATTATTCCTGAGTACTGGACTCCCCCGTTCAATGCTTTGTTTGTTTTCACTGCAGTAGGCATAGTAGTTTGAACAGTTTGAATATACACAATTGAACCATAGCATTTAAATGTGAGCAAAGGGTATGGTAGCTTTTCTGGTATAATCCAGAAGTCTGTAAATATGTATTACTGTCAGCACTTATATTTCCACTATACTGTTATTTATCACTATTCAGCAAATAAACCTGTTACATAGATTTCATTAGATTCAGCCAAATAAGGGATGAAAGTCTTTGAAACAGTACATTGTAACTGTAAATCTAGGTAATCAAGATGTATTTCATCTATGCAATAGGCTGAGAAAATATTTATAACAATAACTGTATAGGCTGATAAAGATTCCAGAGATACTTTTGAAAACAGCCACCTGCTGTTTAAATAACCACCTAGAGCAGAGATCCCCAAACCCCGGTCCGTGGACTAGTACCGGTCCGTGGCATGCCAGCAACCGATCCGCATAAACAAGCAAAGCCCCATCCACAAGATGCAGGCAGAACACAAAACTACACCCCCTCTGGTCCACGAAAAACCTCTCTCCACGTAACCGGTCCCTGGTGCCCCAAAGGTTGGAGACCTCTGATCTAGATGATTATTTAACTTTCATTCTCTTGTATACAAGCACATCTCTTGTATCTAGATCAAGGTTTCTCAACCGAGGTTCTGTGGAACCCTAGGATTCCATGAGAGGTCACCTGGGAGTTCATCATTTAAGTGAACAAAAGCCTTCAAACTTCCAACCGTAAGTTGGGTCACTGTAGCGAGCAGAGGGCCGGGATTGTGCACATGCATGCAAGTGAGGAGGTGAGCAGAATCCAAGCTGAGCAAGGAGTGAGGAGGAGAGAAGAAAAGAGTAGCAAGTGGTGAGAGAGAGTATGCTCAAGAGAGAGTGACCTCTGGGCCTCTGTGATGGGCCTCTCCTTGCCAGCATGCCAGTTTGCCAGTCTGCTTTTCTGCTGGTGCAATAGCTTGGGGAGTGAGCGGCTCCATCTCAGGGTGGGTGCTGGAAATCTAGGGCTGGGTTGGCCCAGATATCAGTGGCAGCAGGACCCATCCACGGGGAGCGGAGAAAGGTGGGGGAAAGGAAAAGTTTAATTATTTATTTTTAGTTTAAGAACACTATTAATACATATATACAGGACTACACATAAAATGAATATAATAATTTTGTAACTTCTGGCACATATTTGAACCTAAATATTCAGGGGTTTCCTGAAGCCTGAATAATATTTTAGGGGTTCTGCCAGGCTCAAAAGATTGAGAAAGGCTGATTTAGACTTTTATACAGTTTGAAATGTCAGATTTAGCCATCCATCCAAAGACTGGAGATATAAATGATTTGTAACACATATGTTGATACCAGAATGATAAAATTTTCACTGGTCATATGGTGCTTATTTATGGGATTTGTGATCATTAATGGATAACAGATGGATTGCAATGCAAAATAATATTTTTGTTAAATTGAAGCAAGAAACAGTTGAACTCCTTGATATGAAATGTTTTAATAATGTTAATCTCATTGAATTCAATTTTTACTGCACTTTAAACATTATCACTTATAAATAAATAATCCTTAATCATGCTTGGATAGCTTCAAAATAGAGCCTTATGAGTGGTTTAATTAAAACACATAGTTTTTGCTATATTGGTTCTCTTTTGTCTCACACTTTTCTTTAAATTTTGCCATATAAGAATAAGGAATGGAAGAAACTGTATTTTAAAAACTGTTTTTAACTCTTAAATAATCTTGGGATGTATTCTGAGCAACAGGAAATACACAGAAAAAGGAAAGGACAGTGTTGGTGGAAGCTATTACAAACATGGAAAACTATATTACCATATCATTTCTTCTAACTGAAATGAAGGATAAATAAAACACTGGAAATTTTATTTATAATAAAAATCAACTTAGCATGGTACCTCACTAACATTTTCTTCTGTGGTCACTCTCTTCTGCAAATTTCTCCTTCCCTGTCCAAGTAAATGGTTTTTAGTTTGAATTGACTGAATATTAAATCCTTCTAGTTCTGTTTCTCAAAATGGTCCATGTTGAGAGTTGCAATTCAAACCATTCCAGAGGGTATCAGATTAGGACAAGGCCACTGAAAGACTATTAGAAACCATATAATTATTCTAAGAAGATGAGCAGTTGCATTTTGCAGCTTTTATCATCATAATTCCCCCCAATAACATGGCTAAATATGATAGCAGGACTGATACAAACTAACTGATCCTTACTTCAATACTTTCTCAATCTGCATGGCATGTCTCTTTCTAGACTGCATGAATTAAGGAGGACTATGGAGGATCCCTCGCCTAAGAATTCTCTCCATTTTTGCAATTATGTATTTGAATACTCCAATCCCTGAAAGGGATGATGCAGCAATTCTCCTTGAATAATACCATGCACTCAAAACAAAACAAAAGATTGGCCAAATTATCAAAGCTTTTGGGAGAGCTGAACATTCAATGCAATCAAGCAGTGCAAACAATGCAGCATTTTAAGGATGGGAATCATAAAGAACTACAAACAAAATTATTTTGTTGAACAGTATTTATAATATAATATAAGAAGACATGGACATGAAATAACATGAAAAGAATAGTGTTGATGTCTCCAGCAGAAAAACAAATCCCTACTCAACAGAATTTACCAGATCAGTATGATTGTTTATAAGAAAAATATCTTGGATCTCATACATTAATATAAAGTTACTTGTCATTATTTCAGATTCCTGTATGGAAAGCAATCCAATCTCGATAGTAAGTAACTCGTGTATAGACTCCAGGTTTATTTGGCTTAGCACATTCATCTCCCCAGCTTACTATGCCAACAAGATACCATATTCCTCTTGAATCAGATGTAACCAATGGTCCACCAGAGTCACCCTAAAAGGGATGGAAGATTGCTTTAGAAAGACCAGGAGAAAAATCTCTAACTTATGTAATCATATGATAGAGCTGTTTTATCAAAGATGATACCATCTAAAATGATTTCCCTTGACATAAAATCTTCTTAGAAGGAGATATAATGGGGTCATCTCCCTCCCACCTCACAAGCCTTTATAGCTAGACTTGCTGGCCAACAAATTAATATAGAAATGGAATAGAATAAATAAAACAATAAAAATAAAAACCACATATTTCTCACCCTTACCCACAGCTTCCCCATTCCTCTCCCCAGATGCACCATCATAACCTTGGAACTGCAGAAAAAATGAGCTTCCACATTTTACATCTTCTGGTTCACCTCTTTTTTTTAAAGATTTTTAAAATTCTGTCTTTTTTAATGAATAACTCAAGGTAGCTAACATTTATAATACTTCCTTGTTCTATTTTCTCCTGTGAAGAAGATTGGGCTAGGATTACCCAAATTATCCAGATGGCTTTCATGCCTAAGGCAGGACTAGAACTCATAGTTTCCTAGTTTATTGGTCAGTCCTTAAATACTACACCAAACTTGTTCTTTTTCATCTAAATCTCTGTTACTTAGTTGTAGAGGTGGTGGTGTATCAATAAGTGGGTTTTGCTCCAGTACAAAAATACTATCAAATCACAATATATGCAGGAGCCTTTTGCTGACTTCTAAGTTATTATTACACCTACCTGACAAGCATCGCTTCCTCCTTCCAGGTATCCAGCACAGAGCATTCCAGGTGAAATGGCTCCATTATACACTTCTCTTCTGTTGCAAATTTCATTACCTATAATTTTCACTTCTGTTTGACGAAGTTCACCAACACTGGGACCTGGTTTTCAAATAATAATGGGGTATTTTATCCATGAAAATTCATGAAATAACAAAATTGCCTCACACTACTTAAGAAAAGCAAACATATAAGAAATGTATATAGTTTGCAGAACATATATTTAAATGCAGTTGTCAGGAAATTTCCCTCCAAAAAAGAATCTAAATAGAAACCTTTGGAAACACCTGCTTAGACTGAGACTCCTCGGTAGCTCAGAACTTTCCTGTAAACTCTCAGGTCTACAGCTATCCTGCTTTAAGGCTAGGTAAATGGGAAATTTGTTCATTCAGATTAGAACAAACAAAAATAAATTATTTGCATATTTCTGAGAACTTTCTAATGCAATTGAATATGACTGTTAGGAAATATTGTTATTTCTAGTGACCTCTGAATAAGGAAGATTTTTGGAATGAGCTAAATTGAAAGGAATATAGTAATTGTGGTGGCTATTCCTTAATCTGTGATTTTCCAATATATCTGTCCATCTATCCCAACATTTGAAACATTTCTGCAGCTTTTGCAATTCTATATTTAGTTTTCTTACAGGTGAACATGCATGTGAATACATATATTCTGCCTAAAAGAAGGCAAACAGCCTATCTAGTTGGCAACACATCAGTCAAAAGGCTTAATTGCATATTGTCAAAAAGTTCCAACTCTGTTATTCTGTGGTTTTAACTAACACTGTCAGGTAGCTCTTAAACAGGTCCAGAATATCAGAATGAAACATAAAATTCCACAATTGAACATTTATATATTTATTTATCTTGCCTATTTTTTACAAACAATTCAAGGTAGCAAACATGCAATACACCTTCCTCACCCTATTTTCCCTACAACACCTCTGTGAGGTAAATTGGGCTGAGAGAGCACAACTGGTCCAAAGTCACCCAGCTGGCTTTCATTGCTAAGAAGGACTTGAACTCATGGTGTCCTGCTTTCTAGTCTGGTGCCTTAACACTAGGCCAAATTGCCATGCTGTTGAGTATTTCTCTGAGAAACCGTATTCAAAGAGTAGTCCTCAATGGCACTTCATCCACATGGAGAGAAGTAAGCAGTGGGTTACTACAAGGTTCCATCTAAGGCCCAGTACTCTTCGATATCTTCATAAATAACTTAGATGAGGGAATTGAAGGGGAACTCATCAAATTTGCAGATGACACCAAACTGACAAATTTGCAGACTGACAAGAGTAGCCAACACCCCAGAAGGCAAACTCAGGATCCAAGAAGATCTTGACAAACTTAAACAATGGGTCCTATCCAACAAAATGAGTTTCAGTGTGGAGAAAAGCAAAGTCTTTCATCTAGGTAGGAAAAACTAAAGGTACAAATAGAGATTGGGTGAGACCTGGCTTAAAAGCAGCAACTGTGAGAGGGACCTTGGAGTCCTAGTGGACAATCATTTGACTATGAATCAGCAGTGTACAGCAGCAACCAAAAAGCTAATACAATTCTGGGTTGTATAAACAGAGGCATAGAATCAAGATCACACGAAGTATTATTACTGCTTTATAAAACCCTAGTAAGACCACACATGGAATAGTGTAGCCAGTTTTGGTCACCATATCACAAAAAAAGAGTTGAGAGTTTGGAAAAAATTCGGAGAAGAGCAACTAAGATGGTCAAAGGCCTGGACACTAAAACATACAAAGAACGGCTGCAGGATTTGTGTTTGGCTAGTCTAAAGAAAAGAAGAAATAGGGAAGACATGATAGCAGTATTCCAGTATCTGAGGGGCTGCCACAAGGAAGAGGGGTCATGTTGTTCACCAAACCACCAAAGGGAAGGACGAGAAACAATGGTTGGAAACTGACCAAAGAGAGTAGCAATCTGGAATTAAGGAGAAACTTCCTGACAGTGAGGACAATCAACCAGTGGAACAGCTTGCCTCCAGAAATTGTGGGCGCTCCATCACTGGAGATTTTAAAGAAGAGGCTAGACAATCACCTGTCTGAGATGGTATAAGTTCTCCTGCTTGAGCAGGGGGTTGGACTAGAAGACCTCCAAAGTTCCTTCCAGCTCTATTCTATTCTCCCTGAAATCTTTATGAATATATCTGGTTGGGAAATGAGATAAGCCCTCTTAATAGTGTAATTTGGTGTCTCTATAATCTGCTGTGGTTAGCAAATGATCAAATAATGATTATTCACACAAGCTAACTAGTCCCAAAGAGGGAGCTACTAACCGTCATCTCTAAGAGCACCAAATCCTGTAACAGCACAAGTGGTATTCTCTGGAAAAATATATGAAGCTTCTGGAAGACAAACACGATGTACAGCAGTTGTAAATTCCACTGGGGGTGAAATCTGTACAACAGCAATATCAAATTCATGATTCATGACATTATTGGCATAATGATCATGAATGATGATCTGGCGAAGATTCCTTCTCATTGTTGGAGGTCTTAGACGAGCCCCAAAACTACTTGTCCAACTTCTGACATCTCGGACACTGAAAGACATTAGAGAGTACAGATTATACAATAAGAACTCTATTTGCATTTCCATTTATTGTAAACAAAACGTCACAATGGTTCCTTGTTAACTGTTTTCCAGTTTTTCTTGCACTCACTACCATCAGACTTCAAGATTAGAAATAAATTCAGTTTGTAAAATGGAGTGTTTAGGAATAACAGCAGCTGTGAGCAGAGATAGAGAGTTAAACACCACTCTCCCTTCTACAATTTTAGTTTTGAACATATGAGACAAACTGTATTAGTGGTAACATCTGTGCATAAATGAATTGGGAAAATTTTATTGCTTAAATATGTTGATTCAGGTGTAGTCTTAGAGCAGGGGTGTCAAACTCGCAACATCGTGTGATGTGTCGTGATGTATCGCAACTTTTTTTCCATTGCCAGCAATGGGGTGGGCACAGTTTCGCCATGACACATCCAGCCCATGGGCCAGCAGTTTGACATCCCTGTCTTAGAGGTATAGGGAAAGATTTACTCACCCTCTAAAACAATGAGCAGCAGTCACAAGCCAATTATTGCTGATCAGCGTTGCTCCACAACGGTGAATGCCATTCAGCTGGAGACTAGCTTGCCAGGGCCATTCCCCTTCCCCTGCAATAGTTCCTCCATAGATTCTCTCCACAGATCTGTCCAGTCGTGTCCCACAACCTACTCCCAGCCCCCCAAAAAGAATGTTCATTTCATTTCTTTCCAGAGAACAGAACACTTTATTAAAGTGGGTCTGGGGGTTTGCTAGAAGTATAAAAATCATAATTTATTAGAACATAATTTCTAATTTTAAAAAATAAACAAAGTACTCTTCTTTGGAAATATGGAGAATGGGCTAATTTTGTTCATGTTTGCCTGGAAGACATTCTCATTAAAGATGGTGGAATGTATTAAACAGCCATAATCATTCATTCACTGAACATTAAGGGAACAGGCAAGGGGGTATCAAAACATAATTGTTTCTATTAATGTGCTGTCTTGATATTGCTTTTTTCTTGCCCTAAATTATTTATTCACAGCAAAACAAGAAAATAATTGCACAATCCCTTTTGAATACAGGTAGTATGACTGTAATTGGGATAGAATGTCTGTTGCTAGGCGAGCTGGTTATTAAGTGAGTTGCACCCAAATTTATCATCTTTTAGTCTTGTTTCTTAAATGAATCACTCCAGTTGTTAAATGACTCACATAGCTGTTAAATGAATCCAGCTCACCCCATAGATTTTGCCTGTCAATGGTATTCATGTGACCACAGAATGCTACAACTGTAAAATGCTAGAACTGTCTTCTTGGAACACCCTCACTCACCACCAAATAAATACAGAATTGCATTTCTGGATTCAAGAAAGAAAATAGATATGTTTTGCTGGTTGCTGAGGTTAGCTCAGAAATATCATTTTTTTTCCTTTAGGGAAAAATGCTATGTAAAGGTTCAATTTTGTACAAATAATATACCATTCTTAAGAAACAGTTCATGGGTGATCTGAGTTACAATATTACAATTAAGTGAATTTAAAATTTATTTTCATGATTCCAGTATCTTCTTTGTCTTCATAATGTTATTTAGTGGAAGTGATTATCAAATGTGATAATCAGAATGAAAAAAAAACAGATCTGTTATGACTGGGCATACTAGTAGATAAAAAAAGTTTGAGAATGATGATGCTAAGGCAGCATTCCTCAATAGGGAGTCTTATCTTATACAGTAGATGTGTCCAGTTTCCCCAGTTATAAAGTTAAAAACATCTGGAGAACAGCATCCAGAGGAAAATGAGGCTAAACACAGCAATTTTTAACAAATCTGTTTTCAAACAGAGTTGTTCTGATACTTACAACTGTTGAGAAGATTTGTACCATTTTCTTCATTTATCTCTGAAAAGAAAGATAAAGAAACAAATATTAATTTTGCAGTAGCAATCTCTTCATCCATGCTTCATCCTAAAGTACATGATTCAGTAATCACTAGTAATTTGGGAATATTGGCAAAGGATTTTTTCAAACCAGTATCTCCCTTCCAGTAAGGCTGAATATCCAGCATTTTAAATAAGAGAAGGTGAAAATTTTGCTTAAGTTTTTTTTTGCTTAGGACAAAACAAAATACCTTTGTAAATGCAATACAAATGGTCTTACAACCATATTAGCCTTAGGAAATCTGAAGACTGCAAGGCCACGTTTCTAAACTCTTCCTCCTGATTAAATGTCTTTAATTGTCTTTTTCCTGAACTACTTTTACATAACTTAAAGCATTTAAATTTGCATCTTTCTACTATTACAATAATCAGAAAGAAAATAAGATATCTATTTGTTCTCTATATAGGTTCTTACAAAAGCTGTCAGAAAATCCCTTATAACCCATTTAGTGTGTTATCATCATGAACTAACCAACCAGCTGACGTTCCTATTTATTGTACTATATAAGGGTGACTAGTTCATAAAAATAATCAAATAACATAAAGATTACTGGCTTTGGCTCAATGAAATTTTCTCAATGTTTTTTGGCAAAATGCTCTGTTAATTCCTAATAATTATTCTTTAAATATTAAACAAATAAGCAAATTGAAAGCCACGGAACAATTATTAATAGAAATTGGCTGGAAATATGAAAGCTGTAAGTATTTTATTCCCCATAGGAAAAAAAAAGTGCAAATACTACACAAATATCTTAAGCAAGAATAGGAAATGGGTAACACAGTTTTGATTAAGTCAACAAATATATTTCAGGTGACAGTGAAGGCAAAGTAAACAGTTTAAAAAATTGATCATCATTACAAAGGACATCTGTAACACTTGCCTGAGAGCTTATAAGAAGAAAGATCAATACTTAAGGGCCATGTTGATGCTTTCAGCTTTTTCAGCAAAATATGATAAATGTTTGTCCAGAGTATCTCTTTATTATCTGTGGCAATGAACTTAAATATCAGCACCACATCTGCCAGGACACCATCATTCCCTGGGCTGCAAAAGAATAATACAGGCAGCTGACCAAACAAGCCAGAATATTTTCTATACTCTGCAGGGTTATTTTTTTCATATATATTCACTCAAGGCTTTGGGGCAAGTAAGACAGAAAAATTAAAATACTGCATCGGTCCATAAAGGAACACCAAGTACAAGCACCAGAAGATTTGCTGCTCAACTCATTGCGTCTTAGAAATGGATGGGACTGGGCAGGCACTAGAAATGTTTTGACATAAATTTGGATGATACCATCAAAAATAGCTAAGATTTGGGACTAGAAAATATAGAGATCTTCTAGTGTCACAAACTTTTCCCCTGTTTTAGCTCTTTTTCCCCTTTTCTTTTCATGTGCCCATCTTGCAATTAAGTTTTATTCACTGGCTGTTGTTTGTCCCACAATTCCCAGAAATAGTATTGTGCTAAAAAAATGTGGGGGCAGGGTACAGAAGCAAGATAATGCCATTCATCTGCCTAAATAAGTAAGTAAATAAATAAGAGCACACTGCAGATTTGCCAGAGTATACAGAATGCTAATCTGCCAAAATAATCTTTCAATAAATGAGGTGTTTTGAGACAGTCCTAAAAGAATGCTAAATTATTATATGCTCAGTTTAAAGCCAAAATCTTATGGATTAAGAGAAACAAAACTATAATTTCCAGGCATGGACAATGATGTCAACTTTATATTTCTGAAAATTTATGAGTATTCTCCAGCAGAAAAGGAACAGTTTTAACAGTGATCCATATTCCCTGTGGTTATGCTCTTTGGCTAGACAGACAATTTAAGTGAGCCTTTTACAAATGGTTCTAGATCTCATCACTGCAGTTGATTCACTCCAGCCGACACACCTTGGCTCTCTTATCCTGGTTGACTCACCATAGCCATCTAGCTGTGGAACAAGTTGCTGCTGCCAACTCACTGTACAACAACACGCTGCAGGACAACTCGCTGTGACCAACTTGCTGTGAGACAATTCAACAGAGGATAACTCAAGAGAGGAACAAGTGAATTTGCAGCAACTCATGTCTTGCTTTAGATTTGGATCTTCTCAATTTAAAAGTCCTTGAGACTGAATGCAGTTCACTTGTCCCTCTCTTGAGTTA
This sequence comes from Protobothrops mucrosquamatus, assembly GCF_001527695.2. Lineage (NCBI taxonomy): Eukaryota > Metazoa > Chordata > Lepidosauria > Squamata > Viperidae > Protobothrops > Protobothrops mucrosquamatus. The sequence goes on along the minus strand of NW_015386659.1, from coordinate 300,013 downwards.
TCCCATGTTGAATTGTCCCGGTGAGTTGACCATGGTGAGTTGTCCCAGGACAAGTTAGCCCAAGGCAAGTTGGCCACAATGAGTTGTCCTGCAGCAAGTTGACCATGGCAAGATATCTGGGGAGAGTTGGCTGGAGCGAGTCAGCCATGGCAAGTTGTCCCATTCTTTGTACAAATGGTTCAAATAATAAATCAAATTTCAGTATCTATTTCTTGCTTTGGAAATTAGATTTCACACTATGAGGATCTTTTTTGTTTGCTTGCTTCAGTTTCACTTTAATAAATCTAATCACATGTTTATATGTGTTTGAACATACTGTGCATTGTGAATGTATTAGCCCCATTAGTTAGATCCAGTTGGGCCGGATAATATCACACCACATTGCACAGAAGCCTACCCTTGCCACTCACTGGAATATAGTGAACTTTTAATATGATTTTAGACTCAACAAATATATCTGGAGGGATGTATTTGTCCTAATTCAGGATCTATTCAACTATTAAAAGAAGGCATACTAAAAAAAAAGATTTTATATGGTCATTGCATAGTAAGAAAGGGCTCCTGCTTTGAGGATAGGAAAGCAAATTGCAAATCTGTAGTTTAACATACATAGGACTTCTGTGGGAAGAACTTCAAGAACCTTCCTAAAATGTTCTCCAATCTATAGCAGTTAGAGAATTAAGCCTAATTACATCCATCACTTTGTTTATTATTATGGAACGTTTTCAGTCCATGGATTCTTCAGCAAAAACTGTGCACTGTACAATAGTTATCTGAGTCCTAGTATTTGTCCACTTGCTGGTCTTGCCTTGAAATTTCCCCCAAATGTTTATATGTTTAGATGTTTCAGGATGAAAAGGTAGAATTTAGTCCTGACCCTCCCAATTCATCAGTTACCAAAAAAGTGAGAGACAAATTCAATTAACGTAATTCAAATATAACAGTTATGGAGGTTTAATTATGTTAAAATTGTCCCAAACATTTTTGAAATATTCATCTGCTAGTTTTATGGTTGTGAGCCAGATGATATTGATTCCATGAATAAAAGCTTATCAAAAGACAGGAATATAAAAGGTATTTGGCAGTAGTTACATCAAAGGACATGTCAGTTAGTTGGGTTATTTTCAGCTTCCATTCTAAATTGTGACAAAAAAAGATTAGTGTATTCTAACATGCCTCTAGCTCTTAGGTGTTAGCCTACAACTGGCATAATTATACTAGTTTTGAATGCTGATTAATGAGAGTAAGAACTGAGAAACACCATTTGGGGGAAGTAACCCAGATCTATTTTTTAATGCTATCTTGGCCATTTGATTTATAAATTCATTCTCATGTCATTGTTAGCAATTAATTCATCTGTTCCTGAGTGGAATGTTCATCTACATACCTTAGCCTGACAACACGTGAATTAATGAGCCTTTTTTCTAAGGGGCTAGCTTGAAATGCTTGTTTAATCTGTTGAAAGGAACGAAAAGTTATGTTTGATATAGAAAATTTATTAAACAGAGTAGGAATGCAGCAGTGTCACTAGGTCTATGTCTCAAAGTCTGCAAGATGATGGACACAATATCCCAATCATAGCCATACTTGTTTTGTACATGCTAAGAACACTGGTGGGATTCAAATATGTGAACAACCGGTTCTCTGTGTGGATGCCACTTCCGGAAGTCATTGTGGGCCTGGGCAACAAAAAATTAGCTACCGGTTCTGCCAAAGTGGTGCAAACTGGCTGAATCCCACCACTGGCTAAGAATCACATGCATTGGGAAAGGGGTGGGCTTCTAAAGTAACATAGTCCATCATCTTTGCAGATTTTGACTACTCTTTTTCATGGACATTCATGTAGCAATGAAAAAAAACAATACAGTATGAATCAATTAAAACAATCTGGCAAGGCTTTAAAGAACAAACTTGGCCATTCTTTGTTTACCATCTGAGTTGATATTTATAAATAACTTGGATGAGAGGTTTGAAATTTGATGATAAAAATGCCACTGATACAAAGTTAGGAGGAATAACAAACATTTTAGAAGATGGTATCAGGATTCAGGAACAAACTGGGACAATGGATAAAAACCAGCAAATGTAGCTTAACAGGAATATTTTGTTTATTTATTCAACTTACATGCTGCCTAGAGTCACGTGGAGGTGACTTTAAGCAGCTTAAGTCTTAGATTTGTATAAGAAAAATCAAATGCCCAAGTACAGGATGGAAAAGCATGTTGGGAGCAATATAGCTGAAAAAAATCTAAGTGCCTTGATAGTTCACACACTGAATATGAGCCAGTACTGTAAAGCAGATGGCAAAAAAACAAATGATCAATCAGAGTGCTTCAACAAAAATATAGTGTCAAGAGAAGTCTTATTTCACTCTATGCAGAATTTGGCAGACCACAACTAGAATATTACACCCAGTTCCAGGCAACACATTTTAAAAAGAACACAGAGAATTTGGAGATATTTGGAGAAAGGGTGATTTAGCATTGGAATAGACTGCCTTAGAAAGTGGTCAACTTTTTCACTAGATGGTCATCTGTCAACAATACTGTAGTGGAGAATTCCTACACTAAGCAGGGATTACTTGATCTCTAAGGTCTCTTCCATTCTTTCTATTCTACTATTTTATTATTCTAGTTATGGTTGGTTGGATAATAGAGGAGGAAACCTCACAAATTTATCATTCCCCAAAGAGAATTTCTTTCTAAAAATATATATCTGGATCTGCAATAAAGAAATAAAAATTAAAATAAATCAAACATGCACACAAAAGATAAGCCTTCTTAAAAAGTCCTTTAAAATCCTCCCACAAATGGAAGTTATTAAATTGCAGTATTAGATGATCTAACCAGAATGAAATTGAGTTGTAAAAAAAGTTACACATCTATTTAACAAACTAGTCTTTATTGACCATTTGAATGGGAGTTTCCTCTAAGCTAGCCACCAGCTTATATTTGAAATAGGTGTGACAAAACTGTGCAACTTTATAACAAACCCTGGTGCAATCTCTGCCCAGTTGTTTTACCAAAGGATTGGCATGTTGAGCTAATTTAAGTATCTCACCCAATACTATGACTTGTTCTAAGTGTTAACTTTTAATTGAATGCCTTCTTGTTAAAGCTGTGTTAACTTTGGGCCAATCTAGTTTAATGCCATATTTTGTTACTGTTAAGTCCGGAGAATAATGGCGTTTGAGACGAAGCATTTCTAACAAGTCTTTATTCTTTGCTTCCAATCTACGAACGACCTGAGCAGAGGCACGCAGGCCTCTATTTATACCTTCTGATCCCCGGGCAAATCCAACCAATCACAAGGCAGTCTTTTCCCGCCTTGCGCATGCGCGCAAGGCCGGCGCCACTCAGTCTGGTCCCGGGCAGCTTTTGCAAATGCCCGGGACTCTTGCAACGTCCCGAGCCTGCTTCTGCAGGCTCAGGACACAACACCCCTCCCCCCTAGATGAAATAATACGGCGCCCACATGGACGCCATCATAGTGATGGTTATATAATTAAATATTGAGTTAAGTCACACGGTGTGTGTAAGATGTGGGACTGTTCCGTCGTACAGAGACCCAATAGCCCCAACATCGTTTACGTAGAGTCAACCAGCCAGAACCTCTAGTTCAGTTATTGCAATTGACATGCTCACCTTACGTAATCTGCAAGGTATTTGGGAGGACCTTTGACCCTGAGCGACCTTCTCGGACCTGGGGAACCTGTAGTGTTTTCCCCGTTGCTTCCCACACTAGGTGAATTGCCCTGTGGTTGTCTTGTGACTTCTGTTTGACTTTCCTGCCCGTCTCCTAGGCTTGAGAAGTCAGAACTCTGTTGATTGCTACACCTGGTTGACCTACCGCCTATGGAGTTTTCCTACCCCTCTGAACTCATCTCCGTGTTTTCTGATGGAGTATGGTTTTCCTGGCTCCTTCCTGTAGTGTTAGGGACTAGGGATGCCTCCCTGTTAGCCCTTATGCGTGGGGACATCCTTCTATGAGCCATTTCAGCAAAGGACGTGTTTCCCCTCTGTTTTGCCTGCTCTCTTGCATGTTGTGAGTTGTGAGTATGCTCCCAGTTATTCTCCGTGTCTGGAGTATTGTTTGTGAGGTGTGGATAATTAGTATACCTCCGGTGGGACTCCCAGGCTCGAGTGTGTGTGGGGGTGTCTGTGTGCCCCCGTCCCCATGAATTGCTACCTGAATCTCCTGTGGAACCTGGGTGTTGAGAGCCCGTGTCGTTCCCCACAACCATTGTTGGCAGCAGATTCTGATTCTCAGAATGCATTCCCCATTCCTCCTCCCCCCCCAGAGGAGACTGAGGAGGAACCCCAGGTGAGTCCCGCCTCACACGTAGTTGATCAATGTGGCGGCGAAGAACGTGGCCGTCTTCCAGGGACACCTCGTAGGACAGAGTCCCCAAGACCTTGCAGACCACAGCTGGGACCCAGAGGTGTCCAGGCCCGTAGTTCCTGGCCCAGACAGGATCGCCTTCACACAGAACCCGTGGTGGGTGTGGCTGAGACACCTGTGAAGCTACACACTCCAGATGCAGCCTGTCCAATTTAGTCACGAGCCGACGACCCCAGCGGAGTTCGGCCGGGCACTTACCCGTGGCAGTGCACGGAGTAGTACGATGGGCTAGAAGAAAGTCAGCCAACCTGTGATGCCAATTGCTGTAAGTCAGCTTCTTGAGGGCGTCCTTGGCGACGTGGACCATCCGTTCAGCCAGACCGTTGGTGGAAGGATGGAAAGGAGCCGAAGCAGCATGGCGGATCATGTTGGCCTGTAGGAATCCCTGAAACTCAGTAGAAGTAAATTGAGGACCGTTATCTGACACCAGAACATCTGGCAACCCATGTGCAGCAAAAATGTTTCTCAACACTTGAATAGTTTTGGCAGCTGTGGTAGAAGACACAGGCACGACCTCCAGCCATTTGGAATGGCTATCAACAATAACCAGGAAGAATTGTCCCTGAAAGGGCCCAGCATAATCTACATGTATTCTAGACCATGGAGTGTGTGTTTCCTCCCACCTGTGTACAGGGGCCTGGGGCATTTCACGCCTGGACTGCTGGCATGTATGACACCCATGTACCTGGGCCTCGATAGCCCGATCAATGCCAGGCCACCACAGATGGCTGCACGCAAGCGCCTTCATCCTGACGATTCCAGGGTGGCCCTCATGTAATGAATTCAAGATTCTAGCCCTCAAGGAGGCCGGGATCACAACTCTCGATCCCCAGAGGAGGCAGCCATTGAAAGTGGACAACTCGTGCCTCTTGACCCAAAAACGTTGAAAATCCTCCGCAGGGCACCTGTCAGGCCAACCTGACAGCACCCAT
>NW_015386659.1:257639-292730 GCF_001527695.2 Protobothrops mucrosquamatus | reverse complement strand
ATGGAACTCCCTGCAATTTCACTTTAAGAGATAGTTTCTTTTTAAGGGGTTTGTGTGTGCCTATTCTTAAAATGTTCCGGCGTGTTGCACAGAACCCCACCCTGTTTTGACTGGGCACCCTGGTACCTTTCAGATTCAATTCTTCCTTCGGTTGTACCTTCTGTCGGCCCAGGCAGACCGCAGCGATGTGGCCTTTCTTTCCGCACGCTCGGCAAATGGCGGAATGGAACCAACATTCCGCTCGCTTGTGGCGCCCACCGCATCCGAGGCAACAAAGCTCAGCTGGGCCCTTGTCCTGACGATCTTTGGACCTCCTCCCAGCTGCTTGGTAAAGCTTGTCCACCTCTTCTTCAGGATCTTCTTCCGAATCCTCTCGCACGTCTTCCTTGTGGATAGTGGCGGTCTCTGGAGCGCTTCGCTTAGGCCGCATGTTTTTGACCGCCCCACCTGCAGCTTCTTCTGCTGAAACCTCTCGCAGAGCATCTTGGAAGGAGATGTCTTCCCTGGTGAACAGCCTCTGCTATAAGTCTGTGTTCCTCAGTCCGCACACAAAACGATCACACAGTCTTTCCTCTAAGTCCTTGAAATCACACGGTTTAGCTCCTCTTCTCAAGGCCGCAACGAATTCTTTTGCTGATTCCCCAGCTCGCTGATCTCTCTGTTGAAATGTGTGCCTCCAAGCCATGACAGATTGCTTGGGCTGGAAGTGTTCCTTTAAAACTTTCTTCAGATCGGAGTATGACACCGTTTCCAGCGAGTCCGGGGCGATTAGGCTCTCGGCGATCTCAAAGGCGTCTTGTCCACAAACGCACAACAATGTGGCAGCCTTTAAGCCTTCCTCCCTTATCTGGTTTATGCGGAAGTACGTCTCGACTCTTGCAACATAAGATTCCCACCTCTCAGGGTGAGAGACGTCGAATTCCGCTAAACACCCAACTTTCGCCATGATCGAGGATCAGGGTCTTCTTAAGCTGCATGCACCCTCCAGCGATTTCGTACTGGCAGGATAACGCTGACTTCCACGCCGTTTTCCTCTTCCGGACTTCTTTGGGTGAGTCTTCAAGCTTTCCTAGCTGTATAGACTAAATCCCACCTTCGTCGCCAGTGTTAAGTCCGGAGAATAATGGCATTTGAGACGAAGCATTTCTAACAAGTCTTTATTCTTTGCTTCCAATCTACGAACGACCCGAGCAGAGGCACGCAGGCCTCTATTTATACCTTCTGATCCCCGGGCAAATCCAACCAATCACAAGGCAGTCTTTTCCCGCCTTGCGCATGCGCGCAAGGCCGGCGCCACTCAGTCTGGTCCCGGGCAGCTTTTGCAAATGCCCGGGACTCTTGCAACGTCCCGAGCCTGCTTCTGCAGGCTCAGGACACAACAGTTACCATTTCTCCCTGATATTTCTTGAACTTTAAAATATTGTTTGCTTTTCTCAGTTTCATGCTTGAGGACCTGAATTTTTTGAGGTCCAGTTTTAATCATTGATTGTACAGGTAATCCTACAACCAATTGAGCCCAAAATTTCTGTTGCTAAGTGAGATAGTTGTAAAATGAATTTTGCCCCATTTTACATTCTTTCCTGCTAGAGTTGTTAAGTTAATCACTGCAGTTGTTAAGGTAATAACATGGTTGTTAAGTGACTCTAGCTGCTCCATTCACCTTGATTGTCAGAAGGTCACAAAAAGTGATCACATGACCCTGGGACACTGCAACCATCATAAATATGAGTCAGTTACCAAGTGTCTGAATTTTGATCACACGACCATGGTTATAAATCATTTTTAGTGCTGTGGTAACTTTGAACAGTTACTAAATGAACCATTATAAGATGAAGACTATCTGTATTCATATATGGCACCCAATGCAAGTATATAATCCATGCATATCAAAGTTCTTGGAACTTTGTTATTGCATGGTGTTATGAAACATTTAAACACAACCCAAGGGACATATATTTAAAGTATGTCAACTGCATAATGTTCTAAGCATATATAGGTATGTGCTTCCTTCATCCTGTGGCATGTGGTGTGTGGCATGTGCTAATGCACCCAATTGGAAAAATATCTTCATGCTTGCTAATTCTGCTAATAGTTCCACATGTTGGGATATGATAATACTGTCTTTGAATTGAGATTTGCAATCAAGTTGGTTCAATTGTCCAAGACCACACAGATAATTTTTCTCCAAAACTCTGTGTCCCCAACCTGGTCATCCAGATCTTCCAAACAGTGCACCGATTGCTACTATAATAGTCCATCCACCTTGCTGCTGAGCATCCTCATTTTCTCTTTCCATCTTTTTCAGCATTATAGACTTTTTTTTAGAGAGCTGGATATTTGTATGATATGTCCTTAACATGATGATTTGAGCCTGTTCATGTATGCCTTGAGTTGATTTATTCTATGAACCATTTATTTGTTTTCTTGGGTTTCCATGGTATTCTAAGGAGTTTTTTCCATCATCAAAATTTAAAAGTATCAATACGTATTCTCTCCTGTTTCTTGGAAATCCAACTTTCATAGTCCATAAAGTGTCACATTGAAAAATATTAACTGCACCATTTTAATCTTTGTAGATATTGGCATACACCAGCAATCTGCATATTTTTTCAAAGTCTTCACTGGTGCTCTACAATTTGCTAAAATACAGTATATTTCTTGACTGCTGGTTATTTTACTGTTGATTGCAATGACTCCACTAGGTAGACCAAACTAGGAATCAGCTTCACAGATAAGCTAAAACTACTTTTACTGACATTTGCTATAATAACAGAATCTTGCAAGTCTGATTGTGCTGGACTTCCCCCTCCTTTTATAATTCCATGAAATAGGGAAGCATCTGCCTGAATCACTTCCAAATGTTATCTATTATAGATTTAAGAAATGCTTGGACTTCCGGTTGGATCCTGGCGCCGATGGTGGCTTTTCTCTGAGCCGTCCGCCCCGAGGACGCGTAAGAGCCGCAGGAACAGCGTCTAACAGCTGCTCCGCGGCTCAGAATCCCCTTCCCCGGGCAAAGGGGAGGGGGTGAGCCTTCCTGATAGGGGTAGAGCTCCCTAGCCCTCATGGTTTTACAGCTGTGGGGGTGAAGGTGAGTTCCCCCAGAGTCAGGGACTTCTCCGCACTTCGGGCTGCCTCCGTTCTTTTGAACGAAGCCAGACGCGGATTCAACCTCTGCTTTTGGGAGATCGTGAGTAGATTTTTATGAGCAAACAGAGCGATCCAGGAGGTCTGAAGTTTGAAGGATTTGAGCCTTTAACTCTGAAGTTAATATGCTTCTTCATTGACACTTTAAGTTAAAGAGGAAAAAATATGGCTGCGGAAGGGCGTTTTGCTCTTTGACAGAGACTTTTACTTTTTGGGAGACTTTTAATTTTACTTTTACTTTCTGCTGGATTTCTATTGCATCAGACTTGGTTATTTTGTTGCTGGTTGGGCAAGCATTCTGCTTTTGCTCTTGTTGGATGTTTTTACAAGACTTTATTTGACATTATATTATATAAATGAAATTATAAGAGAAGAAGAGAAAGTAAAATGGCTTCAAAGTGTGTGGGAACTTTTGTTCCTCAGAAAAGTTCGAGTTCCTCCCCAGCTGTTCAAACACCACAGCAGACAAAACCTACTTCCCCACCCTCTCCTCCAATTCCAGCATTAACATTGAAAGATTTACAGGATGCTTTGAGGGATAATGCCAAACAGATTAGAAGTGAAATGGAAGAGCTGCTTGAAAAGAAACTTGAAGAGAAAAATGTTGAGATGAGAGAGGATATATTGTTTGCATTGCAAGGTTTGGCTGGCCATGTAGAACGCATTGAAGGGCGGGTGGATGAAGTGGAGGAACATGTTGACACTTTGGAAATTAGATTGGGGAAAGTGGAAGAGAATGTGGATTTAACTCAAAATGAGGTCCTTATGTCACAATATAGAGAAATGGAATATGCGTTGAGAATAAGAGGACTGAGGGAAAATGTCCAAGAAAAATTGGAGGAGGAAATTGCAGCAGAATTGGCCCTGGTTTTGTCCTGCCAACCTGAAGAAATCATGAGAGAAATGGAAAAATTTTTTAGAGTTAATTCATGGGTTGCAAGACAGAGAAACCTTTCAAGAGATGTTGTTATCTACTTTTCAAGAAAATCAATCCGTAACGAAATTATTCAAGCTTTTTATAAGCAGAAATTTCAAATTTTAGGACAAGATGTTATAATCCTAAAGGAAATACCACCCAAGATACTCAGAAGAAGGAAGGATTTTGCTTTTTTGGGCTGAAGAGTTGAAAGTGCGACAAATTCAATTCAGATGGGATATACCAGCTGGTATAATGGTCAATTATATGAGCATACGTTATCGGCTCAATACGGTGGCAAAGGCAAAGGATTTTTATAGCTCAATTTTGAAAGCAGGTTCACCAGCGTCTCCACAAGGTATCAGGAAGGAAAGAATTCTTGAAGATAAAGTTATTGAAGGAGCCACATCATCATCAAGTGTTATTAATTTACAAGATCAAGATCAAGCTAAGCTACAACTTTTGGAAATTAAAGATGACCCAAAATCACAAAGAATGACCCGCACAGCTCATAGACGCAAAGAAAGAGAGCAACAAAAAGTGGATGTGGTACCTACAGCACAGCAAGTAAACTCAGAGCCAGTGGGAGGAGCGAGACCAAAGAGATCAGTGACGGCTGATTTGCAAGGGGCGTTCCAGAGGCTCTCTGCCACGAAAGATGGCAAGGTTCCTGACATGGAATGTTAATGGTTTGAATTCACCTCAGAAAAGAAAAAAGATATTTTACTATTTGAAGCAACATAAAAATGACGTTGTTTGTTTGCAAGAAACCCATATTACAGCGAAAGATCAAAAGTATTTGACTAATTCACTGTTGGGAATACATTTTATTGCACCTGCGCCTCAGAAAAGAAGCGGAGTAGTTATTTATGTTAAGAAGGAGTTTTTGCCTAAATTGATTGACTCTGATCCAGAAGGAAGATATGTTTTTATTGAAATGTCTTTGAATGGGAAGAACTGTCTCATCATTGGATTATATGCTCCAAATCAACAGCAGAAACAGTTTTATAAACTGATCCATCGGAAGTTAAATCAAATAGATTACAAATCAGTTATTATGTTGGGAGATTGGAATGGTGTTTTAGATCCAAGAAAAGATAAGAAAGGTTCCTGTAAAGCTTTTAATTCAATATTGCCTAAAACTTTTTTTGATTTGAAGGAAGAACTGGAATTGGAAGATATATGGAGGGAACGGAACATGGAAGAAAGAGATTATACTTTTTTTTGGGATAGGCATCAATCACATTCGAGAATTGACTTTTTTTTATTACTAATGATTTTCTTTCCAGGGTGAAGAATGTTAAGATTTTTCCTAGGACATTGTCAGATCATAGTCCGGTATGGATGGAATTATTTGGTGAAGAGGGGAAGAGAAGAACTTGGAGATTGAATGAAAATTTATTTAGATATGATACAAATGTGCAGAAGTGTAAAGATCAATTGAAAGAATTTTTTTTGTTGAATATGCATAAAGGTACTCCGATCTCAATGGTCTAGGATGCTAGCAAAGCGTATATGAGAGGTATTTTGATTTCTATGAATAGTGCTTATAAGAGCAAGCAAGCACAAAAACGAAAAGAGCTAGAGGAGGAGATTAAATTAAAAGAACAGGCTTTTCTTTTAAATCCGCTGGATAATAATTTAAAAGTATCTATAACTATGCTTAGGGAACAATTTAATATGTTAATAGCAGATCAGACAGCAACCAGTTTAAGGTATATGAAATATAATACATTTTGTAACGCAAATAAACCTGGAAGGTGGTTGGCCTACCAACTACGAAAGAAGCAGAAGTTAAGAATTATAGAGAAAATAGATTATAATGGTAAAATGACATCTCAACAAAATTTGGTTAAAAAGAGTTTTTGGGATTTTTATTCTAAGTTGTATGCTTCTGAAAAAATACAACCTGAAGAAATAGATAAGTATTTACAGGAGGCACATTTTCCTAGGCTGTCAGATAATCAAAGGGAAAAAATGAATAGTTTAATTATATCTGAGGAGATTAAGGGGGCAATTAAGCAATTAAAGGTTGGTAAGGCACCAGGTACAGATGGATTTACAGCAATTTATTATAAGATGTTATTTGAAGAAATGATAGAACCATTAAAGGAACTGTTTAATAGTATTTTGTTGGGCAAAGAGGTACCTCCTACTTGGAGGACTGCTTTTATATCTTTAATACCAAAGGAGGGTCAGGATTTGACACAATCTAAGAACTATAGACCTATATCTTTATTGAATATAGATTACAAGATTTTCTCAAAAGTATTGGCAAATAGATTAATGCAAGTGTTGTGCCAATTGATTCATAGTGACCAATCTGGATTTATAACTGGAAGATATATGAAGTATAATGTAAGACAGATTATTAACTTAAATTGAATATTTGGATATGAATAACCAAATTCCTGCCACTTTTATATTTTTAGATGCTGAAAAAGCATTTGATCAATTGGATTGGGGTTTTTTTGTTTCAGATAATAGACAGAATGAATTTTGGGGAAAAATTTTTGTCTGCTCTTAAGGCTATCTATCAACAGCAATCAGCACAGATTATAGTTAATGGGGGAGCAACAGAAGCATTTAAAATTGAAAAAGGAACTAGACAAGGATGTCCTTTATCTCCATTGTTATTTGTGTTAACAATGGAGATTTTGTTAATTAAAATTCGTGAGTCTTCTATAATAAAAGGAATTAAGGTTAATAAAATTGATTACAGATTAAGAGCTTTTGCAGATGACTTAGTGTTAACATTAACTCAGCTGATAGATTCGGTAATTGATTTGGTTGAAATTATTGCACAATATGGGAAAATTTCTGGTTTTAAGGTTAATTGTAATAAGACTAAGATATTACCGAAAAATATGTCTATGAATGATAAAGATATGTTAGTTACACTCACAGGTTTTGAAATGGTTAAAAAGGTAAAATATTTGGGAGTTTATATTACAGCTTCTAATGCCAAATTGTATAAGAATAATTATGAATCTTTATGGGTTAAGGTGCAAAAGGATTTAAATGACTGGAAAAAATTGCAATTATCTTTGTTGGGAAGAATTTCAGCAGTAAAAATGAATGTTCTTCCTAAATTTCTTTTCTTGTTTCAAATGATTCCTATTTTAAAAAAAGATGCTAATTTGGAGGGATGGCAAAAGGGTATCAATAAGTTTATTTGGGCGGGCAAGAAACCAAGAGTTAGGTTTAAGATTATGCAGGATAAAGGGAACGAGGAGGACTTAAAGTCCCCAACTTAAAATTATATTATGATGCGGTGGTTTTGACATGGATTAGTGATTGGTTAAATTTGACAAATAGAAACATACTTTCTCTTGAAGGATGGGACTTGTTATTTGGTTGGCAGGCATATTTAATTTATGACAAAAAGGTAGACAGAAATTTTAAGGGTCATATTTTAAGAAGTGCTTTACTTCGAGTTTGGAAGAAATATTATTTTAGATTAAATTATAAGATTCCTATTTGGGCAAGTCCAGGACAGATAATAGAGGGGATATCTAGGGGAGTTAATTTGGATAAAGTTTCTTATAAGGAACTACTCTTTCCGGTAGGACGAGATTGGCAACTTAAATCTTTAGTACATTTGAAACAAGAAAACATTGAATATTCTTGGTTTTATTATAGCCAACTGTCAATGCGGTGGCGCTTAGATCAAAAAGTTGGTATTACATTACAGGATGTAAATTTGATGAAACAGATTAGAGATCAATCTCAAGCTCATATAAAAAGAATTTATAGTGCATTGGTTGAATTGGATTCAGAAACAGAATTGGTGAACGATTGTATGATAAAATGGGCTCAAAATATTCAAGAACCGATTTTACTGGAAACATGGGAGACAATCTGGATTAGGAATGTAAAATTTACTCAAGCTCAAAATTTAAGAGAAAATTTTTATAAAATGTTTTATAGGTGGCATTTGGATCCTCAAAAATTGTCCTGCATGTATCCTAATCTACAACCTAAGTGTTGGAGATGTGGAAACTTAGAGGCAACTTATTTTCATATGTGGTGGATATGCAGGGGAGTAAAGGCATTCTGGATAAAGATATGGTGGAATATTCAAAATATTTTTAAGAAAAAGATAAAGTTTAAGCCGCAGATATTTCTGTTGGGTATTATGGAAGATTTGGATAAAAAAGAAATGGATTTGATGTTGAATTTGATAACTGCTGCAAGATTACTAGTAGCTCAATGTTGGAAAACAGAACGTTTGCCCACTATAGAAGATTGGGTATTCAAAGTTTCAAATTTAGCAGAAATGGCTAAGATTTCTGCTTATGTGAAGGATTATTCACAAGATATATTTTGGTTTGGAGAAGATGGATAGATTATATTGAGAGTAAATATGGTACTAAAAAGTTTCATTTGGTTTTTGAGTAAATTTTAGAGTGTTAATGTAGTTTATGTGTTAAAATTGGATATTTATTTTTATCTATAATTATTTATATGATGTTATAATTATTGTGTTTAATATGTTTGTTTAAAAGAGAGTTAAAGGATGTTATAGATTTGTTAATCTAATAGTTGATTAATGTTAGACAGAGTATGGTTATTGCATTGTTAACCCTGTGATTGGCTCTGGGAAGTGGGGGGGAGGGAGGGGGGAGGGGAAGGGTGGGTTCTGGGGAGGGAGGTATATTGTAAAACTTTTATAAAATTTTCAATAAAAAAAAAGAAATGCTTCAACTCCTTTGCCCACTCCAATAAGATAATCTTTCTTACTCCCTTAAATAAGCTGATTCTAAAAGGCACTGATCCACCACTTTAATTCATTGTCAATTCTAGGGCTGGTTGGGACATCTGTTGCTGTTAGTTTGCACTTCTTTATATTTAGTCCCAATTTTTGACTACAGTCCTTGACTTTTATTACTAGAGATACTAGATCATATGCATTTTGTCTTTCAGAATAGTACCATCCATTAACTCAGGTTATTGATGTCTCTTTCTCTAATTTTAAAATCATGCTCATATTCTTCTAATCTATGCTTCCTCAATATATATTCAGCATATATATTTATTTGAATGAATGACAATGTATTCAGCTTACTTCACTTCTTTGCAGCCAGTTTGTTGCATCAAGTTCTAACAGGCTTCATAACCCACAATATAAAGTAATCCTCAACTTATGACTGTAATTGAGTCTGTAATTTCAGTCATAAATTGTGACAGTCATAAAGCAGGTCAACACATAACTGTGTCTGATTTTATGATCCTTTTGGCAGTGAACTTGGTGGTGGTAAAGCAAACTCCGTGATTATTAAGAGAACCCATTGTTTGATATGGGATATTTTTTTAGCTGGCTTGAAGTGAGGTACAGAAGAGATAGAGATTCATAAAGGCTGCTAGGAAGTTTGTGCAGCTTACTAAAGGGGACTTACAACATGTGAAATCTCTGCAACAACTTTCAAATAAAAGAAACAGAAAGACGGGGAAAGGTTGTTCTCTCCTAACGTTTCTGTGTCTGTCTGTGTTCTTTTCCTTTTTCATAATAGAATTAAATGCATTTAAAAAAACAAAAACAAATCACTTACCAAAATCTCAATACTTCTGCTCAGTTCTCTAAATTCTGCTGAAGTCTGTTTTTCAAAGTTAGGCTGATATTTCACATTATTGATTCTAAAGGAAGCATTGTAAAAGAATAACTTCTGATCTGCATATGAAGGGGAAGAATGAAAGCATTTATATCATAATATCAATTAACTTACAAGAATGAAACACAATTGAGCAATCATCATTAGAGGAAATTTTCTAATAATTTAGAGGTTTTAGAGGAGTAACTATCATATGAAAGACATATTTTAACTCTGAAGCAAAGGATTTTAATATACTTCCTGTATTTTCTATGGGAAGAATAAAGACCATGTAGAATAGGTTGACCTGGATTATGAATGGTATCACAAAAATTGGGCCTAGATAAGTTAAGTTATTGATTTTTGGAGCTATCAGATAGAGTGTATGCCAAGTGAAAGAAGCCATGCTAATTCAAACAATTTCTCATCCACAAAGAAATAATCAACTATGTCTTCTCATGCTTGATGGTTGGCAAGTCTCATAATTGATCCTCCTTTCCTCTTTTTAGAATCTCCAGTGAAAGGATTAAAATTTCTTGATGAAAGCCCAGAATCAGGAGTTGGCTACTTTCTGCTAAGATGCAAATGATGCAATGTACATGTACGTCAGTATATGCACACTGATATATACAGAGAACCTTTTCAATCAGGTTCCAGTCCTGTAAAACAATACACGAGCAGGTTCTTCCTTTGATTTATCAGACAACATTCACCATCTCATCAGTGCAATGGGATTTATTTGGCCAAGTGTGGTTTCAAGCAGTTTACTAATTCTATTACCTTATATCCAAATTTTAAGACTTGCAGCAGCTCTAACAATGTTTCAGCCCTCCAATATAGACCAGACTTGGAAACCAAAGATAGGGAAGTTAATACAGGGAGTCCTTGCCTTACAGCAATTCATTTAGTGACTGTTTGAAGCTACAACAGCACTGAAAAAAGCGACATGATTGTTTTTCACACTTACAACCATTGTAGCACCCCCATGGTCACATGATCAAAATTCAGACACTTTGCAACTGGCATGAATTTATGATGGTTGCAATGTCCCAAGGTCATGTCATCACCTTTTGTGACTTTCTGACAAGCAAAGCCAATGGAGAAGCCAGATTCACTTAACAACTACTAGTGTTACTAATTTAACAACTGCAGTGATTTACATAACAATTTTGGCAAGAAAGGTCATAAAATGGGGCAAAACAATAACTGTCTTGCTTAGCAATGGAAATTTTGGGCTCAACTGTGGTCATACTATAGGTGGTCCTTGACTTAATGACCACAATTGGAACCAAAAAATTTGTCACTAAGTGATACAGTCATTAAGAAAGGTATCACATGACCACATCCAATTTTACAACCTTTTTTTTAAACTACAGCTATTAAGCAAGTCACTGTAGCATTAACTGAGACATCACCTGACCACAATTTGTGACCTTCTATACCAGCTTCCCTATTGATTTTGTTTTTGGAAACTGGTTGGGAAGATCAGAAATAGTGATCATATGACTGCATAGCACCACAACTGTCATAAGTGTGAGCCAGTTTATGAGCAACCCAAATCACAATTATGTGACTGTATGGATGGTCATAAATGAATGGACTAGTTATTAGTCACTTCTTTCAATGACTTCATAACTTCAGTCTCTAAATAAATAACTGGAGGTCAAAGACTACTTGCATAAGATTATAGTAACAGAATTTTGCAAGTCTGAAAGTATTCCCTCCTCTCTTTTTTCTTCATGAGAACTAGGGAGGGTCATATCTGATATGCTTTCTCAAATTACATTTCTGCCCTGGACTCAGATGTCTTTTATCTGACTATTGTCTTGGTTGTAGCTCTTCATCCTATTCTTCAGGATTATTCTTTTCGTCCATTACCTAATGCTATATCTGGCAGGATATAACAGGATCATACTTTGCCTTGGATAATACACCAACACAGAGATCAGACATAGGAAAATATTGCCAATCCATAATGAATATGTTATGTTATTTGGCAGATGACTTTCCTTGAAATGGTCCAGTTGGAATAAAAGTAGCTATAAATCCTTCAGGAAAGAATTGCACTACATAATTTTTTTCCTTCTGATTGCTGAAAGATTTTCAAGCACTAAGCCATTCAAATCATATGGACTGAAAAATAAATATACTTACCATATATCAAAAAGTACACAAGCAATCCAATGGCAGTGGCTAAGATCAGCAATATCGCTAACACAATCAAAGCAATCATCCATGGCTCCCAAGGTCTAGTTCTTGACCTAGCCATTCTGAGAAGATGGGCAAACATAAGATTTTGTAGAAGACACAGTGAACTTTAAGTAGTGCAGTTAATTTCTGCTATGATCTGCTTCTGGGTTGTTGTTGTTTAATGTTTATGAACATTAAATGTTTCACAAATGAATAAATTAAAAATATTACTGAACTAACAATAAATTAACTGCATTAATCTTCATTCATTCATTCATTCATTCATTATACCAATTGCAATTGCATCTTACAATTTCAATAGTAGTAGGCATACATTGGTTTAAAGTGAACAGAATGCTTGATAAGAAAAATAAGAAAAGTAATGGCAATTGAAAATAAACTTAGCTCTAATCCTAAAAAAGACAAATTCACAGTGATGAGCTCGTCTAAACTCCAGACCTCAAAGGAATATACAAATCTTCAGCAACTCCTGAAATGCTAGCAGGGTTAGAGCTCCATGAATTTCAGGAGTATGGTGTTTTAGAAGGCAAGTTCTGCAGCAGAAAAGCCATACTTCTTTGGGCCAGTCTTATGGTCCTGTTTAATAAATGAAACCAGAGCACAGCCTACCTATTAGACCTAGTGGGTTGGGAAGAAACAAATAGAACAAAGCAGTCTCACAAATAATTATTATTTACTTTGAAATCATTTTGCCATCTCCTTTGTAAATTATAACTATTTAACTTAGTTCCCATATTTTCCAAACTACATAAAGTATTATTCTACATTCAATTAACACTCATTTAAAATGGAAATGTTTCACCTAGTCCACTGATGCACTTGTGATCATGCTGATACAAAGGATTCTGTACTACAAATATAGGCAGGCTCACCACAAGTGAAGAAATCTAGTCATGCTTTTTTTAAAAAAAAATTTGTCATATACAGTGGCCATTGGTTTTTTAGTGTCTAGTGTATTCATTCTGAACTATGAGATCAACATTATATAATCAACATTTATGCTTAAAATAAAGTGGGAAACCCGCAGCTCTCAGCTACATCCTGGACTTGTAGTTTTAAAACTTTGACTGTGCTTCCTTTTCCAAATTAAACATACAATGCTGTAAATTCCATTCAGATTTGACTCTGTCTCTGGCTCCAGCTCTGTTCTCCTTAAAGCATGCCTCAAACTGATTTTTCCTAAGGAAGAATTTCCTGATCTAGTTTTTCATATAGATTATTGCTGTAATCTTTGCAAGAATGTCTAAATATTATTACTTCCATGTTGTGTATGGGATCTGAAAGAATTTTTTGACAAAGATCACCAAATAAAGTCATGATAGACAGTGTAGGCCTTTCTTTGCAGTTCCATTAATGTGCCTTCCTTTAGTCCTTGAGTCTGAGAGATTCCTCCCAAATCACCCTGATCCACCCTCTACTCAGTCTGTCATCTCAAGTTCCAAATATCCCAAAGAAATACATGGTCCAGGGGAGTGACAGTGCTATTAATAATGGCCATAGGTAGTATCATCCATATATAGTCCACAAATGCCATTAGTGTATTGCTAAAATGTCCATGTTTCCTTTTCAAGAAATAAACAGAATAGAACCAAGTCATGCCAACCACCTTGAAAGCAAAAGGAGGCAAGGAGTATGCCTGAAGCAGCAAGCAGCCTTAGCCAGCCAATATAGCATGTGAACTGGTAAAGCCTGTATGCAAACAGCTCCTCACATGTTCATGCATTTGAATATTAGAGCAAAGCATGGAAGACAAGGCCGCTCTGTTCTTTAATATTGATGAGGACATTTTCCCCATGATTAATACATAAAGGGGCATTAAGCAGTGTTAAGACCTTGAGCACTACACCTATTATTTCTATACTATTTGCTCCCGGGGATGCAGCAAATTCTAGTACTATTAGATTGGCCCCATTAGGAAATTCAACTTATGGGTAACTGCCTGGGGAAAAAGGGACTCAGTGGGGTTTCAGGACTATCAAAATCTTGCTCCAGAATTGCCCCTCATTCTCGGACTTTGAAAGAGAGAATCAGAATATTTGTATACAGACTTGATTAATAAATGCTTAATTAATATACAGTTAATGTTGGTGCCTAACTTAATGCTTAAGAACAAAACTTCTGTCTCAAGCATTTGAATTAACTGGACATGCACATGTCATCAAATGAGACAACCTTACAAGGGATGAACATAGCTTATGTGAACCATGTAATGTATTAGCCACAACTGTTTTAAATCACTTGCTTAATGTCTGACCTACATTGTGTATTGTTTAACAGTTGTTGTTACTGAAAGTCAGACTGGCTGTCTCCAAGCTGATAATAAGGTTTGGGGTGGGAAACTGTTACTTTAAACCTATTGGTTGCCACCTAGAGGCTAACTGTATAAATAGCTGTGCAGCTGCTTCTGTTCTGAGTTAATAAACTTGTTTGCTGTTTCAACACTCTGCCTCGTCCAATGCCTAAAGAACCGAAGATATAACAGTGGCAACGAGGATGGGATGTGCTGCTTCATTGAGAGAGCTTGAAGTCACTAGGGAGTCAGGTCAGCACAGAGCCTGACAGGAACTACGTTCCCCCCCCTCGGTCTGCCAGCAAGCCATACTGGAGACCACCACACTCTAAAGATCCGTCCTAGGGCCTACACAGAAACCAACAGCACAAGGAATTGAACGAAGAAACAAACCACCATGGCGAAGGTCGGGAAGCTCAAAGAATTCGATGTAACTCACCCGGAGAGATGGGCGTCCTACATCTCCTGCGTCGAAAATTACCTCCGCGCCAACCAGGTTGCTGAAGATGGATTAAAGGCCACAACACTCGTCTGCGTCTGAGGCCCTGCCACCTTTGACATTGCAGAGAACCTGGTCACCCCAGCGCCGCTTGAGTCAGTCACCTATGCGGACTTGAAAAAAAAGCTCCGAGACCAAGTTATCCATTATACCGTGGAGGCACGCTTTTGACCAGTGGGAGCAACAACCTGGCAAGTCTGCAACAGAATTCATTGCCGCTCTTCGTCAAGCATCCCGACTCTGCAATTTCCCAGATTTGGAGTCTGCGGACTCCGGAATCGAGAGCTCCAACAAAAACTGTTTGCTAAGGAGGCTCTCTCGCTGCAGGAAGCCTTGAAGGAGATCATGGTGGACAAAGCCACCGGAGGGGCCATTAAAGCACTGCGGCCCTCCAAAAGAGGACGCCGAGCGGATGGAAGACACCGACTCAGACTATGAAGTCGACCAACTACGGAAGCACCCGGAGAAGGGACCGCAGCCAGCTATGAAAGCAGTTCTGTTCCTTAGATGCATGAGTTGCAGAGGTCGCCATCAATGTGTGGATTGCCGATTCTGAACTGCAATGTGTCAGGCCTGTGGCAAACCAGGCCACATTGCCGCCATCTGCCGAGGTCGTCAGAGGGACTGCCCGAAAGAAGACACATTCAGAAGAGGTACCGGGGCCCCGGGTCAACACCGAGTAGGGTTCTGCTCCAGCCAAAGGAGCATATTCCGCACTGGTGCCCATCACCCTCTAAAGGAGAAGCTTAGACTACAGGTCAAGCTGCAGGGAGTTCCATGCAAGATGGAACTGGACACGGGCTCAGTCATGTCCATCATTTCACAAGGAACATTCAGGCACCTATGCCATCGTAGCAACAGATGGGCCAAGCTCTGGCTGTCTAATCTACTACTCACAGACTTCCAAAACTCCCGAGTGGCAGTCAAAGGCAAAGCCACACTTCTGGTGGAAATCAAGGGGTTCAAGGGGCCACTAGATGTCATAGTGGTGGAAGGCCAATGCACAAGCCTCATAGGGCTCGATTGGTTTGATACATTGGGCATTCAAGTAACCAGCATTCACCGAACACAAGCGGCAGATCTGTCTGCAGTCTGCCAACAGTTCGCAGATGTTTTCAGTTCTAGTTTAGGGGAGTACAAGGGTCCTATGATCGCCCTCAAGCTTGATCCTATCGTAACTCCAATACAGATCAAGCCTCATAGAGTGCCTTTCGCGTTAAAACCCAAAATCGATGCAGAGCTGGATAAGCTAGTGGAACAAGGGGTATTGCAGCCCATAGACAGTGGGGTGTGGGAGACGTCCATAGTAATGCCATTAAAGGCCAACAGGGAAGTGTGAATATGCGCTGACTATAAGTGCACCCTCAACAGGTCACTTCAACAGCACGCGTACCCTGTGTCAGTTGTCAGCCATATTTTGGCGTCACGTGTTCGCCAAATTAGATTTGGCACAGGCCTATCAACAACAGCCTGTGGATGATGCTACAGCAGTAGCCCAGATCATTGTCACCCATAGGGGGGCTTTTAAGGTTAAGCGCCTACAGTTGAGGGTGAGTGTAGCCCCAGGGCTGTTCCAGGGAGTGATGGAGCGCACACTCAAGGGAATTCCAGGGATTTGCCCCTACTTTGATGATATCCTCATTGCTGGGGAATCTGTTGAGATTCTGGCTGAACGGCTTAAGGCCGTCCTTCAGCAGTTCTGCGACGCGGGACTTAAACTAAAAAAAGAAAAGTGCAAGATTGGGGTAGAGTCAACCAAGTTCCTTGGTTTCCGCATCGATGCCGAAGGCATTCATCTGGCAGAATCCAAATTAAAAGCAATCCAGCAGGCCCGAAGGCTGAAGTCAAAGGGAGAGCTTCAGGCTTTCCTAGACCTTTTGAATTTTTACCATGCCTTCCTCCCAAACAAGACCACAGTGGCAGATTTGTTACAGCAGCTCTTGGATAGACAAGCTCAGTGGCAGGGACAGTGTCCACGAGAGTAGCTTCCAAGCAGTCAAATCACTGCTGTCATCGAACGCAGTTCTCACTCATTTCAATGAACAGCTGCCTGTCTGCATTGTGTGTGATGCATCCCCATATGGGGTTGGGGTTGTGTTAAGCCACTTAATGGCTGATGGGAGGCAGAAGCCCATTGTGTATTACTCCAGGACCCTATCGTCTGCAGAGCGCAACTACGTGCAAATTGACAAGGAGGCTCTGGCCATTGTGGCCGGAGTTAAAAAGTTACATGAATACTTGTATGGCTGCCAGTTCACGGTCTTCATGGACCACAAGCCACTCCTAGGGTTGCTCACCACAAACAAACAGACACCTCAGATTCTGTCTCCTTGAATGCTGAGGTGGTCTATCTTCCTGTCAGCCTACAGCTACAGGATGATTCACAAACCAGGCAAGGAAATGGGCCATGCAGACGGCCTGAACAGGTTGCTCCTGCCACATGTGGAGGCAGATTCAGCTCCGGCTGCACGCATCCTAGCTATCCAGGATTTGCCGGAATCTCCCCTTCACACTGGGGACATAGCTGCTGAGACAGCAGCTGACAAAATGCTGAGTCATGTGCTAAACTGGGTACACACAGGATGGCTGGACAAATGTCCAGGGCCAGAATTTCAGAGTTTCTTCATGAGAAAAGATGAGCTTTCAGCTCATAAGGGGGGCATCCTTTGGGGAAGTAGGGTCATAGTCCCGAGTTCTTTAAGGCCCAGGGTCCTAGAGTCTCGCACGAGGGTCATCCGGGAATAGTCCGGATGAAGGCACTCGCGAGGAGCTACCTTTGGTGGCCAGTGCTAGATAAAGCCATTGAGGCCCAAGTACATGGTTGCTACACATGCCAGCAATCCAGACCGCAAGCCCCTGTCCACTGATGGGAGGACATACACACACCATGGTCAAAATCCACATCAATTTTGTCAGGCCCTTTCAGGGACAGCTGTTTCTAATAGTGGTAGATAGCCATTCTAAATGGTTAGAGGTCACACCAGTTCCTACTATGACTACTGCCAGGACCATCCAGGAACTGCGCAGAATCTTTGCGACACATGGACTTCCAAACATGTTAGTCGCAGACAATGGGGGTCAGTTTACCGCTTCTGAATTCAGTCTTTCCTCAAGGCAAATCTAATACAGCATGCCACGTTGTCTCTCTTTCACCCAGCCTTGAACGGCCAAGTGGAACGCATGGTCCGCATAACCAAGGAATCACTAAAATGGATTGTCACAGGGGATCGGCACCACAGACTGGCAGATTTTCTACTCTACCAACACACAACTCCCTGTACCGCCACGGGCAGAAGCCCTGCCGAACTCAGATGGGGCCGACGTTTGATCACCAAGCTGGATAGGCTGCACCCCGACCGGGTTGCCTCAGACTCTGCTCAGCCAAAGGCACCTCGAAATTTTCAAGTGGGTGACCAGGTTTGGACCCGGAATTATGGGCAAGGGGCTTTGTGGGTGGCAGCCATGGTTGTTAAGGTGTCGGGACCACTCTCTTATGAGGTGGTCCTGGAAGATGGGCAAGTCATTTGCCGGCAAATTGACCAGCTGCGTCGGAGGCTAGCGAACCAGTTGCTGGCTCAGGTCTCTCAAGAGGGCTGCACGCAAGGGCCGTGTGACAGTGGCCCAACAGAGGAGTTTGCACGCTCCAACAGAACTCTTACTCAAGGAGATGGGGAAAAGGCCGTAGGAGAGCTTCCCCTGGACAGACAGACAGAATCCACTGAACAGGACCGGCAAACTGTGCTGAGGGACAGCCCTGCAGACTTTGCTGCACGATTGGACTTTGGTTTGGGCCGACTGGGACTGGCCAGCCAAAGGGACCTGAGTCAATCTGACTTCACTGGACCTCAGAGTCTTGGTCTACCCAGCCGGACAGGCGAGCGGGTAGACTGGGAGACCCCTACAACCCCTAGACGTTCAGAATGCTCAAGAAGGCTGCCTAAATATCTGCAGGAGTAGGTCCAGCAATTGAGAGTTTGAGCCATCTAAGGGGAAGGGGGGTAATGTATTGGCCACAACTTGCTTAATGTCTGACCTACATTGCTGTATTGTTTAACAGTTGCTGTTACTGAAAGTCAGACTGGCTGTCTCCAAGCTGATAATGAGGTTTGGGGTGGGAAACTGTTACTTTAAACCTATTGGTTGCCACCTAGAGGCTAACTGTATAAATAGCTGTGCAGCAGCCTTTAGGGCTGTTTCTGTTCTGAGTTAATAAACTTGTTTGCTGTTTCAACACTCTGCCTTGTTCAATGTCTAAAGAACCAAAGATATAACAAACCAGACTACTGAAAAGTCAGTATCCTGCTCATACACTATAAAGACCAGAGCTAGCTCTACCTTATGAGGAATGAAGCAATAGGCACCAAAGAGAATGATAAAATAGGATGGACAATCTTAATTCATGCTTTTCTAGATATGTCCTGTGTGCTCTCATCTAGAGTATTATATTCAGGTGCAGTATTCTTCAATATCTTCATAAAGGATTTAGATAAAAGAATAGAAGGAGAATTCACCAATTTGTAGACAACATTAAGGTGGCAACACCCCAGAAGATAGGCTCAAAATCTATCTATATCTATTTGTCGTATGACAAAGTAAAAGTTAACTCTGGTTTTAAGATTCATGCTATTAGGCAATTGATTGCATGTGTATGGTGGAAGTATAAAAGAAGATTAGCTGATAAAGTGCCACTTTGGCTATCTCTTCATGAAGAACTACATAGAATAGAGATGATTTTGGAATGTAAATGGATGACATATCAAGACTAATTGATATTTGTTGTGTCCTGAGCCTGCAGAAGCAGGCTCGGGATGCTGCAAGAGTCCCGGGCATTGCAAAAGCTGCCCAGGACCAGACTGAGCGGCGCCAGCCTTGCGCGCATGCGCAAGGTGGGAAAAGAGTGCCTGCTATTGGTTGTGGTTGCCCAGGGATCTGGGAGTATAAAAAGAGGCCTGCGTGCCTCTGCTCTTGTTGGTTGGTTGGTTGGTAGTTGTGACTGAGAGAGAATAAAGATCTGTTCTGTAACATCAATTGCCTCCTTTGCCATTTATCTCCGGACTTAACACTAGCGACGAAGGTGAGATCTAGTCTAGTTAGCTAGGGAAGCTTAAAGACTCACCCAAAAGAAGTCCGGAAGAGGGACGACGGCGTTGAAGTCAGTGTCTATCCTGCCAGTACAGCATCGCTGGAGGGTGAGTGCAGCTGAAGAAAATCCTGTCCCTTGATAATGGCGAAAATCGGTCGTTTATCTGAATTTGATGTCTCTCACCCGGAAAAATGGGAATCTTACGTTGCAAGGGTGGAAACTTACTTCCGAGTGAATCAGATAAGGGAAGATGGACTAAAGGCTGCCACAATGTTGTGCGTTTGTGGGCAAGACGCCTTTGAGATCGCCGAGAATTTGGTCGCCCCGGCCTCGCTAGAAGCTGTTTCATACTCTGATCTCAAGAAACTTTTGAAAGAACATTTCCAGCCAAAGCAATCTGTCATTGCGTGGAGGCACATGTTCGAACTGAGAGATCAGCGAGCTGGGGAATCAGCAAAAGATTTTATTGCAGCTTTGAGAAGAGCAGCTAAACCATGCGAGTTCAAGGATTTAGAAGAAAGGCTGCGCGACCGTTTTGTATGTGGACTGAGAAACAGAGACTTACAGCAGAAGCTGTTTGCTAAGGAAGATGTCTCTTTCCAAGATGCTCTGCGAGAGGTTACAGCAGAGGAAGCTACAGGCTGAGCGGTAAAGAATCTGCAGCCCACTCGAAGCGCTCCAGAGACTGCAACCATACACAAGGAGGACGTGCGGGAGGACTCAGAAGAGGATCCTGAAGATGAAGTGGACAAGCTTTATCAAGCATCTGGGAGGAGGCCGAAGGATCGTCCGGACAAAGGCCCAGCTTAGCTTCGATGCTTCGGGTGCGGAGGTCACCACAAGTGGGCAGAATGCCAGTTCCGTTCCGCCATCTGCAGAGTGTGTGGCAAGAAAGGCCACATCGCAGCTGTCTGTCTGAGTCGGCAGAAGGTACAACCGAAGGAAGAATTGAATCTGAAAGGTACCAGGGTCCCCAGCCAAAACAGGGTGGGTTTCTGTGCAACACGCAGAAATATATTAAGGATTGGCACACACAAACCCCTTAAGAAGAAATTGTCCCTCAAAGTAAGGTTGCAAGGGGTTCCATTGTCTATGGAACTGGACACGGGGTCTGCCCTCTCCATAATTTCCCTCAACACATTCCAAAAAATCTGCAGCAGCAGCGGCCAGCGAACTACGCTCAGGCCTTCTAATGTAATTCTTACTGACTTTCAAAATTCCAAGGTGTGTGTTAAGGAGGAGGCCACTCTTAAGGTACAGTATAACGATTTTGAAGGTCTCTTGGATGTGTTGGTTGTTGGGGGTGAACGCACGAGTCTGATTGGACTCGATTGGTTCGAGGCCTTAGGAATCCAGGTAACAGGGTTGCACAATTTGCAAACGAAGACCCTAGCAGAAGTCTGCAAGGAGTTTGCAGATGTGTTCAGCTCTGAGCTCGGATCCTACAAGGGACCTCCAGTTTCACTAAAGCTAGATTCAACTGTACAGCCCATAAGGGTTAAACCTAGGAGAGTACCATTTGCTCTTAAGAGTAAGATTGATGCTGAACTGGACAAGTTGCTCCAGCAAGGCATATTAGAGCCTGTAGACCCTAGCCCGTGGGAAACTCCCATTGTCACGCCTTTAAAGGCAAATGGGGACATTCGTATATGTGCATACAAGTGCACACTTAACAAGGCCCTACAGCAACATGCATATCCAGTGCCTGTAGTGAGCCACATTTTGGCTTCCCTTAAAGAGGGAAAGATTTTTGCAAAGCTAGACCTGGCTCAAGCGTATCAACAGTTGCCTGTTGATGATGCAGCAGCAGAGGCTCAGACTATTGTTACCCATAGAGGGGCTTTCAAGGTGAAGAGGTTGCAGTTTGGGGTGAATGTAGCCCCTGGCATTTTTCAGAGTGTCATGGAAAACACCCTGAGGGGTATTCCTGGTGTGTGTCCTTATTTTGATGACGTCCTCATTGTAGGGGATTCACCTCAAATTTTGGCAGAGAGGTTAAGGGCTGTTTTGCTTTGTTTCCGAAGAGCAGACCTTAAGTTAAAAAAGGACAAGTGTAAGATTGGTGTCCATTCTACTGATTTCCTGGGGTTCAGGATAGATGCTCAGGGCATCCACCCTTCTGATGCTAAGCTCAAAGCTATTCAGCAGGCCCCAAGCCCTAAGTCTAAGGGTGAATTACAAGCCTTTTTGGGCTTATTGAATTTCTATCATGCTTTTCTGCTTCATAAAGCTGCTATAGCTGAACCCCTACACAGACTTTTGGACAAACATGCATGTTGGCAGTGGACCAAAGTCCATGAAGCCAGTTTCAATGAGGTTAAGGCCTTGCTTACATCCAATGCGGTATTAGCTCACTTTAATGAGAAGTTACCAGTGTGCCTTGCTTGTGATGCTTCTCCCTATGGTGTGAGAGCTGTGCTTAGCCATCTGACGGCTGATGGGATTCAGGTCCCTGTGGCATATTACTCTAGGACATTGTCTGCTGGTGAGCGCAACTATGTGCAAACTGACAAGGAAGCTTTGGCTATTGTGGCTGGAATTAAAAAATTCCATGATTTTCTTTATGGCCGCCATTTTACGGTCTTTACTGACCACAAGCCTTTGCTGGGGTTGTTTACCAAGTCCAAACAAACCCCACACATCCTTTCCCCTCGAATGCTGCACTGGTCCATTTTTTTGTCAGCTTATGACTACACACTAGTTCACAAACCTGGAAAGGAAATGGGTCATGCTGATGGCCTAAGTAGATTGCCCTTGCCTGCTGTGGAGCCTGCTCCTGCTCCTGCCGTTCATATCCTGTCCATTCAGGATTTGCCGGAGTCTCCCCTAAACGCTAGGGATGTGGCTGCTGAAACTGCCACTGATTACACGCTTAAACGCGTGCTAACATGGGTGCTGTCAGGATGGCCTGACAGGTGCCCAGAGGAGGATTTCCAACGCTTTTGGGTCAAGAGGCACGAGTTGTCCATGTTCAATGGCTGCCTCCTCTGGGATGCTAGAGTTGTGATTCCGGCCTCATTGAGGTCTAGAATCTTAGTTTCTCTACATGAGGGTCACCCTGGGATTGTCAGGATGAAAGCGCTTGCGCGCAGCCATTTGTGGTGGCCTGGCATAGATAAGGCCATTGAGGCCCAGGTACATGGGTGTCACGCGTGTCAGCAGTCCAGGCCGGAAATGCCTCAGGCCCCTGTTCATAGGTGGGAGGAAACACACACCCCGTGGTCTAGAATACATATAGATTACGCTGGGCCCTTTCAGGGGCAATTCTTCCTGGTTGTTATGGATAGCCATTCTAAGTGGCTGGAAGTTGTTCCTGTGTCATCCACCACTACTGCCAAGACCATCCAGGTGTTGAGAAGTATTTTTGCTGCCCATGGTCTTCCAGATGTTTTGGTTTCGGATAATGGTCCTCAATTTACTTCTGCTGAGTTTCAGGTTTTCCTACAAGCCAACATGATTCACCACGCGACTTCAGCTCCATTCCACCCTTCCACCAACGGTATGGCTGAATGGATGGTCCGCATCGCCAAGGATGCTCTCAAGAAACTGACTTATGGCAACTGGCATCACAGGTTGGCTGACTTTCTTCTAGCCCATCGTACTACTCCATGCACTGCCACAGGTAAGAGCCCGGCTGAACTTTGTTGGGGTCGCCGGCTTGTGACTAAACTTGACAGGTTGCATCCGGAGCGAGTAGCTTCACAGGTGTCCCATCCGTGTGCACCACAGATCCTTCATGTGGGTGATCCTGTCTGGACCAGGAATTACGGGCCTGGACACCTCTGGGTCCCTGCAGTGGTCTGCAAGGTCTCGGGGCCTCTGTCCTATGAAGTGTCTTTGGACAACGGTCGCGTCCTTCGCCGCCATATTGATCAGCTGCGTGCGAGGCTGGACTCTTCTCATCTCCCTCCTCGGCCTTCTCTGGGGGGGGAGGAGGGGTGGGGAGTGCATTCTGGGGATCAGTATCAACAGCCGCCACTGGCTGTTGAGGACACCATAGGTACTCAACCCCCAAGTTCAGCAAGTGCTCCAAATAGGGATCCATGGGGCAGGGGGCAAACATACACCCCCACACTCACTCCAGCCTGGGAGTCGCACCGGAGGTATCCTCACTATTCACAACTCAACAACAATACTCCAGACAGGGAGACTGACTGGGAGCATCCTCATAACTCACAGCATACAAGAGAGCAGGCACAACAGCTTGGGGACTTGCCTTTTTCCAGCAATGGCTCACAGAAGGAAGTCCACACGCATTAGGGCTAACAGGGAGGTATCTCTGGACCCTATCACTACAGAAAGGAGCAAGGAAAATTACATTCCTTCAGGGAACAAGGAGATGAGTTCAGAGGGCTCAGCCAGCTTACTAACAGGCAGGTCGACCAGGTACGGGGAACAGCAAAGTCCTGGCCTCCTGAGCCTGGGAGGCGAGCAGGGAGGTCAGGCAGTAGTTATAGGGCAGCCTGAGATAAGAGGGCAGCCGCATTTTAATTCACCTAGTGTGGAAAGCAATGGAGGGGACCATTCAATCTCCCCAGGTCCGAGAAGGTCGCTACGGGTCAAAGGCCCACCCAAATACCTTGCAGATTACGTGAGGTGAGCAAGGGTTAGAGCAGTGGTTCTCAACCTGTGGGTCGGGACCCCATTTGGGGTCGATCAACCATTTCATGGGGGTCGCCAAACAAGGCTGTGCGCCATTTTTTTGTCCGCCATTTTTTTGTCCGCCATTTCTTTTTCCCTTTTCCGGTGGGTGCCTTACCTCCCTTGGGCTGGGCCAGCTGGTGGTCAGCCTGTTCCATCTCTGCCGCTTGCCAGCTACACCTCAGCCGGCGCAGGGGGCGGAACCAGGCATGCGCGGCGCTCCCGGGCAGGGAAAGTCCTCGACGTACGACCGGTTGGGTAGTCCTCGACTTACGACCGGTTTAGTCCTCGACTTACGACCGGTTTAGTCCTCAACTTACGACCGGTTGGGGTCGCGGCATTAAAAAGGTTGAGAACCACTGGGTTAGAGGGACCTGGAGAAGAGGTCCAGGTTGGTTAGATCACAGGAAAAAAAGGAGCTTGGGGTTCATTTATTCTCAAAACGATAGCATTACCTATGCTTTTCCACACTCTGTGCATTGGATGCAAAAGTTAGCAAACACATACTCTACCAGAGGTGGCGTACATGTTGGGTGCAGCATTGTCTTATCTAGGGGGGAGGGGTGTTGCGTCCTGAGCCTGCAGAAGCAGGCTCGGGATGCTGCAAGAGTCCTGGGCATTGCAAAAGCTGCCCGGGACCAGACTGAGCGGCGCCAGCCTTGCGCGCATGCGCAAGGCGGAAAAAGAGTGCCTGCTATTGGTTGTGGTTGCCCGGGGATCTGGGAGTATAAAAAGAGGCCTGCGTGCCTCTGCTCTTGTTGGTTGGTTGGTAGTTGTGACTGAGAGAGAATAAAGATCTGTTCTGTAACATGAATTGTCTCCTTCGCCATTTATCTCTGGACTTAACAATATTTGTAAAAGAGGGATTTAAGATAAAGACGAGAACAATTAATAAGTGAAGGATTTGCTTGACATTGGTTTAATTATTACAGAATTTTTGAAAGATTTAAATGATAAAAAAATGTTTTCACAGGAACTAAAACTGAATTGGATGTTAATTTATATTCTGAAGATAATTGGACATTAATTTATGTTCTGAAGTATATAAAATGTTCAAGATGAATCTAGAACAGACATGTTAACTCAAGGTCTGCTGACTAGATCCAGCCCATGATATGTTTACATCTGGCTTGCAAGCAGGCCAGGAGGAGGAGTGGTTGAATAGTTACCTCGTCATTTCTTCGGGAATCTTGTCAGTGGCAGCAGTGCTACAGAGGAAGGGCAGCGGGAGCCTCTCCAACATGTGGAGCTGTGCTGCAGCAGTAACCACAGGGCTGGACGGACATGGCTAAAGCACTCTCTGCCTGACAGCAAGTGGCTGGCAAGGAAAGGAAAGGGAGGGAAGGAAAGAGAAAGAATGGAAGGCGCTTGGGTGATGTGTTTCTTCAGTTCTCCCCCTTCCCTGCCTCGCTGCCTTTCCGTCCTCCTCTTCCTTCACCAAGTAGCCACTCTCATCGCAGACTTTTTCCCAAAGACATAAGGAAATGTGAGACAGAGGGCTCACGTGGGCTGGGCCTGGACCAAAGCTAGTCGAGAAACCACATGCTGCTCAAGTGCACGTGCTTTCTTCAAAGCTGCTTGATGCCCCTCCAGGCTTGATGCCCCTCTCTACTGCTCAGACTCTCCTGTCTCAGGTTATTGGGACCTTAAGAGTGCCATGAAGAGTGCAGCCCCCTGATACCCCAGAAGTCTTACATGCAACTGGCCCTTTGATGGCAATCATAATGCTGATGCAGCCCTCAATGAAATTGAGTTTGACACCTTTGATCTAGAAGATGAATACATTAAAGAGTGTATGGTAAAATGGGCAAAAAAATGGGTATAATTTAACACTAGATAAATGGAAGAATGTATGGGTGAAGCAACTAAAATTTACATTAAATTATAGTTTGAAAGAAAACATTTATAAAATGCTGCATTGTTGATGCTTGACCCCAGATAGACTAGGAAAAATGCTTAAAGGGATTTCTAATAAGCGCTGGAAATGTAGTCAAAATCCAGTTTCATTTTATCATATCTGGTGGCCTTTCAAGTATGTGAAAACATACTGAATAAATATAACAATGGCAATGCAAAAAATAATTAAGATACAAATATTAATGAAACCTGAACCTTTTCTTTTAGGACAAGTCAATTAAAAAACAATTTGGGATGCTATTCCTTCACATGGTGATGATTGCAAGGATTGTAGTTGCCAAATACTGGAAAGAAAAAGAGATGCCAACTGTTGAAGAATGGATTTTGAAATTGACTGAATTGGCAGAGATGGCAAAATTAACTGTTTTGATTAGAGATAATGGACTAGACAGTCCATTATAAGATGAAGATGAAGGTTCATTCTCCGAACTTGTGGGTTGGTTTCCGAATGTTTCATTACCAGGCTAGGTAACATCTTCAGCGGCTTTTAGGGGATGTCTGCTTTAGTGTTTTTCTGTTTATAAGAGCTTCAGGTGTGGGTGTGTGAAGTGAGGATCTTGTGATGGGTCAAGTATGAGTCATCAGTGAGAGGTTTGTGATGAGTCTTGTGATGGGAGGTTACATCAGGTCAGGGTCATTGGGAGGTGAACTGCTGGTGGGGAGACCTTACATGGGTTGGTTGAGGGTCGGTGCTGTCTCTGGTTGGCTGTGCAGTTGATATGGATTCTGAGGGGTTCGTAGGTTGGTTGTTGATCAATGTGTCTGTTGATGGAATTGCTTGTGAGTGCCAGGCTTCGATGAACTCATAAGCATGGCGGGTGGTAGCGTGGCTGATGATTTTAGTGTTGCTCCAATCAAAATGGTATTGTCTGGTGTCAGTGTGGGTAGAGATGAGGAGGAGTCCTAGTGGACAGTTACTTATATGGGCCAGTAGTGTGCTGCAGCTGCCAAAAAAGTCAATGCAATCCGAGGCTGAATTAACAGAGGAATAGAATCAAAATAATGCAAAGTGTTAATACCACATTATAAGGCCTGAGTAAGACCATGCTTGGAATACTGCATCCAGTTTTGGCCATCACAATATAAAAAAGATGCTGATACTCTGGAAAGAGTGCAGAATAGAGCAACAAAGATAATTAGGGGGCTGGAGGCTAAAACACATGAAGAATTGTTACAGGAACTGGATATATCTAGCAAAAAGAAGGACTAGGGGCAACATGATAGCAGTATTCCAATATTTGACAGACTGCCATAAAGAAGAGGAGGTCAACCTATTTTCCAAAGTAGCAGAAGGAAAGATAAGAAACAATGAATGGAAACTAATCAAGGAGAGAAGTGAGGGGCACTTGACATGGATTTTGTAACTTGTTAACTAACTTTGTATTTGAATTTAACTTATTTCTCTCTTTTATGAGGATTTATCAAACCACTATAGATTGGAATGTAAAAAAACTTCTAACATTCCCAAACTGAAAATGTAACTACAGAAGAACGGATGGATACTATTTTAATGCAAAACTGGCATCTGGTATGTCTCTTCTTGAACTTCAAACAATCTTTGTAGTTCCTTTACTGTGTAAAGGAGAGGTTATTTTTATCCTGTCCAAACAACTTTCCTTTTGCATTTTTTTGTTGTAACTATAAAAGGGAATGTAAGATGGACCTTGAGGTTCTTCTTTTTATAGGTAGATCCCACATTATCAAGGCACCCTAATAAATTGCTTTTAAATAATTTTCCAAATTGATTGCTTATTGGGAAGGTAAACCAAGGAAGAACCTAGGGCCAAATTTGGCTATCAGAAGCAACCTAGAACTAAGGAGAAATTTCCTGACAGTGAGAACAATGAACCAGTGGAACAGCTTGCATCCAGAAATTGTGGGTGCTCCATCACTGGAGGCTTTTAAAAAGAGACTGGACAACCATTTGTCTGAAATGGTATAGGGTCTTCTGCTTGAGCAGGGGTTGGAATAGAAAACCTCCAAGGTCCCTTCCAACTCTATTATTCTGTTATTCTGTTATTTAACTTAAATAATCTGAGCTGTCTCCCCATTCAGCATGTGTCATAATGGTAAATTAAGTTATTTGTTTGATTTTAATCAGCAAATTATATTTGTGGTGACAGAATTCTTGAAATATTTGATATGGTTCAGTTGCCAATTTATAAATTGAGACTTGCTTTACCGTCACTTAAATAATTGCATGAACACAGAAAAAAAGGGATAGGATCAAAACCATTATTTTGACTTTTTCTGAAAGCCCACCCATCACACCCCAGATGCTACTGCTCAAAACAGAATGTTATTATTTGTGCTGCACTGAATATTTTAAGCATAAATATGTAGTGAATTAAAATCAACACTGCTATTTTTGTTACCGCTCTATAGCACAGATAATGAGGAATGATAATTAATTCTTCAATGTAATGTCACTGTGTGTAGTATACCACCATGATAATACAACTGAAATGCATGAGAAATATAAAATACACACTTTTTCAAGTAAACGTACATAACTGAACATCCTATTTAATGGTGTCCATATTTGCCATGGGTATATTCATTCCCAATATCCAAAAATATCTAGAAGATTTGAAAGCATTTTATTCTGAAAACAAAATCAGTGAAAGATTTTCTCCCTTTAATTTAGTTAGAATGTTCAATTATTTCTTTTTCTCTTCCAGCAAAGTTTTAAGATTTGTTTTCAAAAATAAAGAGGAAGATGTCTAGAGGCATTGACAGAATCTAATGTTTTCAACAAAATGGCAAAAGTAGCATTGCACTTTCACAACAAAACTCTGTGCCTTCACATCACAAACACCACCTATTTTATACAGGCATGCCACAGCACAATACATATACAAAAGGAAATGAACTGCCATTGATACAACACTGCTTTTCTCATTTGCACCTTTTTGACTTCCACTGCAGAGATCTTTGAAGATGACATGCATCATCACAAATTATGAAAATACCACATGCCACAATTATATAAGTAATTTCTCCTGCTAATATGTTGTCTTATCTTCTAACTTCAATTACATATCACTCTTGCTTATGATAGAATACAAACAGTACTTTGGAGAATCTTGATTTAGACTAATTCTACAACAATGTTAAGTAGAAGGCAAAACAGGAAGCAATGGATGAAAACTGACCAAGGAGAGAAGCAACCTAAACTAAGGAGAAATCTCCTGACAGTGAGAACAATCAACCACTGGAACAGCTTGCCTTCAGAAGTTGTAGGTGCTCCATCATTGGAGGCTTTTAAGAAGAGACTGGATAGCCACTTGTCTCTGTGTTGGGGGGTTGGACTAGAAGATCTCCAACGTCCCTTCCAACTCTGATGTTCTCAGTCCTATTACTTGCAAATGGTCAGCTCCCATCACTTTAACAGCAGTGCAGAACAGATTTCAGCAGCAAATACAGTTTGCTTTTCTATCTCTTACCTATTGCTATCTCTTGTCATATTTCCCCCTTGAAAATGTTCTATAGATATTTTCAAAATTCCAAAAGATATTCTAGCTATGACCAGTTTTGCCATATAACCACTCACCAAGTCCAAACAATTACCCTGTGTAGAAACACCTACTGGTGGCATTCATGTCTTCAGTAAGACATTACTTTTTAGAGCTGACATCACTTCAAGGCCTTGATGATACCTGATACAAATGATGTGATGCAATATGCTGAGCTGTCACTCTGTCTTACTCCTCCCTGTAGTCAAATCAAGAGAGCCTGCAGCTCAAGTTCTGCATCTCATGCCTGGTTCAGGGATTTTGCCAGATCTGGGGAAACACAAGAAGCATTTCAGGAATGAATATCAAAATAAGGCAAATTTTATAATATAAAATCATTCCCCATTTGTTAGCAAGGGTCATGGCTTAAAATTACTTGCTGTACAGCAGTAAGGATAATATGGTTAAAGTGTAATATAGTCAAATAAACTCACATGCTATTTCAATGTATTTTAAAGATTGAGTGGTTCAGAGATGTTTAGAAGTATTAAAACATACAGTGGTACCTTGGTACTCATCAGTAATTGGTTCTGGGAGGCACAATGAGTACCAAAAATGATGAATACCAGACAAATTGTTCCCATAAGGAATAATGTAGTGAGTGACAAGGCAGCTGACACCGACAAGTTCTAGCTTGTGCTTTGAGTATCAAACAAATGATGAATATTAGGACAAAATTTTCAAAATGCGTTGGGGACCAAATTCGATGAGTTTCAAAGCAATTGAGTACCAAGGTACCACTGTACTTGGAGACAATAATACAGCTGGTTTGGATTGTTGCTGTTTTAATACAAGAATCAATCATCAAAAGAAATCTATAGTTTCTTAATCTAACCATGACAACATTATACTGACAAAAACATTTAAGCAAAACTCAGTGGAATAAAACTACCTGGCAATCACCTCAGGAATAATTATGGCTAATCCTACCAAACACTTTGGGAAGGGTTTATGCTTGAAGATATAAATCAGAGAGATTTAGGCATCAGAATTGGAAATGAGGTTCTTGTTAGAAGCAAGTAAGATTTGTGAGATTAATTCTCTGTGCTACTAAGTTAAATGAAACAAAATTTACTGCAGGTACTAGATTCTCAGTATTAAGGTCCTTCAATGGATCTTTCAAGAAATAATCTTCAAATTAATTTTATTTTCTTTGTTATTGAGAAGTTCAATTAAATCTCTTGCAATTGTATTCTTTCTCTGATCATCACTTTGCTGATCTGTTTTCTATATGATTTAAATTGAAAGATCCCTTAAGGCAGACATGTCAAACACAAGGCCCAGGGGCCGGATATGGTCTGCATCCTTATGGGCTTGGAATCATTTGTCCTTCTCCAGTGCCACTTTTAGGGTGTCTCTTAAGTCCTTTGTCAAGCTGATGTTCCCCCCTCCCTATTTCCCATCACATCCCCATATATCTTTATTGCCCATTTGTTCCCCATGTCCTCCTCCCCTCTAGCCTTTGATGGCAGGATCTCAGCAAAGTGCAAACCAAAGATGGCAGAACTGACAGCCATGCACAAATTCAGAGGCAGGACAGTGTAGCAATGATAGCTGAATAATTCTCATGATTGCATCATCCATACAGATCACCACACTGTTCAGGTTGCAATGGCTAAATCCATTCCCGATTAGTTCTTTCTTCCTGAAATGACTTGTGTTGTGTTTTCATAATTAAGCATACACAACTATGTTAACTATAAACAATCATTTTCAATTAATATTTAAATCTAACAACATGTTGAAAGGAATGTCTCCAATTTTCTTTCTTTTCCATCACTCCTCCCATATTCCTTCCATTTTCTGACTTTTCCCCTTTCTTCCTCTCTGCTCATTTCCTTTTTTTCCTTTGCTTAATTAAAAGATTGTATTCTACTGGGCACAAAGCAAACAATGCTCTGCTTATTCATATTTTTAAAAAATAATTCAAGATATGTGGCCTCAGTTAAGTTACATA
The DNA here is from genome assembly GCF_001527695.2 of Protobothrops mucrosquamatus. Classification (NCBI taxonomy): domain Eukaryota; kingdom Metazoa; phylum Chordata; class Lepidosauria; order Squamata; family Viperidae; genus Protobothrops; species Protobothrops mucrosquamatus. The sequence continues at coordinate 260,963 of NW_015386659.1, read as the reverse complement.
ATCTCCCCATTAATTCCCTCCAATTTATACTTATTGCTATGAAGGGCCTGCACATATCACTTTAAATCAGTTTTTGAAAATAATAATGGCATATGTTTAACATTAGACTTCCAGGGCAAATTGCCTATTAACTAAAAACTATGAAGCTAGTGCAACATACAGTATAATACTTCTCAGATTTTAAATCTAAAGTGTAGTATTTTTTGTGAGAAATCAGCTCATTCAATGTTACAAATGTGGTGTTAATTAAGAAACAAACCTATAAATTATTTATTGTTGTTCCAAGCCCAATATCAAGTGCAGTATCATCTTTCTTCACTTTCCTTTTATTAGCTCCTTTGTTAACTCCTGATAGAAGCAATCTACCACAGAACTAAAAAAGAACTAAATATTCAGAGTACATAGACCATTGTAGGAACTCCTGGCTTTAAACCTTCATTATGGTTCACTTGCTGATGCACGAGGGATATATTTGTTAGTTTGCCTCAGAGCTAAACTCACTTTGCAAAATAGATACACAATTATATATTTCCATCTTGGATCAATCAAGTGATGATAACAAGGTTCTTTCCCAGTGTTTGGAGTCTGTTGGGGTCTGGATGGGAAAAAGAAGATTTCATTTCAATCCTATCAAGATTGAAAGGGTGTGGGTCTTAGGGCCTCCTGGATATGGAGAGGCTCTGTATTTAACTCTGAAAGATAACATACTCTCTTAAAAATATTTTGTTGGAATATTCATGAGCAGGAAGAGTCATGTGGTAACTCAGTCAGCCAATGTGAGAAAAATGCTACTGAGTCTGTGCAAAAAAGGTATTGTGTTAGGAGCTGGATTTTTCTCAGTCTCGGGTCTGTCTCTGTATCTCTCTGTAAGAAGTCTTCATTGTGCTATGTTGCTGTAAAGAAGAATGTATGGTATTGTAAATATTTTGATATGAATATAAAGAAGTTTATTGAATCAGCTAAATGCAGTCAACTGTGAGAGCTTCTGATTTATTTTTCACCAAATAGAGAAATTAAAATTCTCTAACAGGTTATGGGCCCAGAACTTACTAAGGACTGCATTGTAATTTAAAGCTGGAAGAAATTGCCTGTGTTTAGAAAGCATAAAAACAAGGCAGAATTAGCAGAATGGCTGCAATGGAATTTAAGGAAAGCTCTGTGCCTCGTTTGGGCCAAAAGAATTAAATTGTGTGGGCTGCTAAAATGGAATGTTAAAATGGAAAGAGCTGTGGTATATCGTAGAAAATCCACCCCAAGTGTTTGCAGCTGCTGATCATAAAAGTCATGATCGAGCAATGGCTTATCTCATCTTGAATTTAGATGATGAACAATTTCTAAATGTTGCAAATTTAAAGACTGCAAAGGAGATTTGGTTGAGGTTGAGAGCTGTGCACGTGAATGTTTCTGCATGCAATATACTGCAATTGTCAAGAAAACTTTACAGGGCCTGTTTGCAACCAGGCGAATCTGTGGAACAGATTTAAATAAAATGCAAAGTTTATTTTTGGATTTAGAACAATGTGGGATTAAATTCCCTGAGTCCCAGAAGGTTTTATTGGTGTTGAACAGTTTAGATAAAACTTGGGACACAGTTTCTGCAATATTTGAGTGTAAAGAAGAGCAAGACTTAAATTTTGAGGCTTTAAAGGCATGTTTGCTTAATGAAGAAGAAAAGTGCCATTTTAGGAACAGCCACCGGGGGGTGAAATTCCTGAGGAGGGGGTCCATACTGCAAGTCTCTGGAGAAGGAACAAGCAGCAAATGGGACCAAGTTGCAACAAAGGAAAGATTGTGCAAGCAGCGGGCTCAGCAAGAGAAAAATTGCTACATTTGCGGTGCAAGCACACATCTGAAAAGGAACTGTTTGCAGAGGAACAATTTGCAGCAAAAACATTTGTGCAAGCAAAGAAGACTGATTTGCAAAAGGAACATTTTGGTGTTGCAAAAGTTTGCTAAAGCAACAACAGAAACAAGTGGCTAATAGATAGTGGGGCAAGTCAAACAATTGTTAATGACTCTGAATTATTTTGCAGGTTTGTTCCAGTAGCACAAGAAGCTGTGGCTTTGGCAAATGGCCAGAAAGCAAAAGTCATCAGAAGAGGCGATGTAAAAATTCCATATTTGGAATCAAAGTTTACCAATGTGCTTTGTGTACCTGAAATGGAACATAATTTGTTAAGTGTGTCTAATTTAGACAAACAAGGTTCTGAGACCATTTTTGTAAATGTTTCATCAAAAGGAATGGGAATATTTCTGCAGAAGGCATAAAGGAAGATAATCTATATGTATTGCAGGGACAAAAGGTTCAATGTTCCCATATATTTAAGAATGTTGCAGAGCATGATTCATGCATTCATCTTTTACATAGAAGACTTGGTCATGCAAGCTTTAAAGTTTTGCAGCAAATGCAAGAGTTTGCAGAAGGGCTAAATTTGAAGGGATGCAAAACATATTTGGACTGTGCAGTATGCAAAGCATCGAAGTCAAAGGCATTCCCAGTTAGTAAATATAGCACAACACAAACAAAAAGAGCTCTAGAGCTGGTCCATGCAGATCTGGTGGGACCTATGCAAGCCAGTTTGGGAGGAGCAAAATATGCACTGGTAATTGTTGATGATTATAGCAGGTATTCATTTTGCTATTTGCTTAGAGGTAAGACAGAGGTGCTACAACAATTTAAACAGTGGGTAAGTTTTGTAGAGAGAAGGTACAGACAACAAGTGTGTCAGTTGCAAACTGACAGAGGTACTGAATTTATGTCAACTAAATTCCAACAATGGTTGGGGCAGTTGGGGATAAGACACAGACGTACAAATCTTACACAGCAGCAGAGAACGGTGTAGCTGAAAGAAGGAATGGTGTTTTGCAAACAATGAAAGATTCATTATTAGAGGATTCTGGTATGATCAGATCATATTGGGGAGAAGCCATATTGACTGCCAATTATATAGTTAACAGGCTGTGGAGTTCCTCCATTAATAATACTCCATATGCCATTCTATATGGGAGAAAGCCATCACTGGCACATTTGAAAATTTTTGGAAGTACTGCATGGGTACATATTCCAAAAGCAATCAGAAGAAAGGGACAGCAAAAGGCAAGAAAGCTCAGGTTTGTGGGCTATTCACCAGGGTATGAAATTGCAAAGCCTAACATGGTGTATAAATTAAACAAGGCTATTTATGGGCTGAAGCAGTCAGCCAGAAACTGGAATATCTGTTTAGATACTGCTTTAAAGGGTCTTGGATTTAAGAGTTGCAAAGCTGATAATTGTATATATACTGGACAGTTACAAGGAGGGAATTGTCTACTGTTATCATTTGT